>NC_143012.1:241168053-241226053 GCF_055824585.1 Amblyomma mixtum
TGTTACCGTTCAAATACAGCACTGACGTATTGACGCGGTTCCGGTAACACATATGAAGGCCAACAGCTTGTATGTCAGTTCAAAATTCTGGCATTGGCTGTCGGCCTCTCCGACTACTAAAACAAAGCTGAGATATAAACAACAGCAAGCAACTGGCAGCAGTAGCAACAGCCTTGGGCTTCGTGAGCTGCTCGCTCATTTCATTATTGCCCTCTAGTATTACGCAAACTGGATGTTCTAGAGGTTTGCTTTCATTTCTCCGAAGGCCCACAACTGGATACAGAGGTGTAGGCGCAGCATGTCAAAAGGAGGAGGCCTTATCTTGCACTCGGCAATGCAGACAGTGATAGCGCAGCTCCGGCATAAACAATGGCCTCACCACTGCCAAACGATTTTATTCGGGGTAACGGCACGAAAAAACAAACTCTGGAAAACGAAACGTTTATGGCGATCACTTCCACGCTCTGGAGGAAGAGTCAAGAGTCAGGGCTTTCTTTTTCTTGGTAACTTGTGTACAAATGATGGCACTCCTTGCTCTGGAAATAAGCGATTCACTAGAACATGGCTCGTAAACACTTTTTATTTGATACAGTCAAAGCAGAAATCGGGGCTAGTTGGTTGCGATTCATATAAACCTTAAGATTAACGCTTAGGACGCGGGCATAGAAAAATAATCAGACAGGACGACTTGCTTAGACTTCGCGAATACCTGTGTGCCCTGGGAGTACAAATGTGGGTGCCTCAGATTGGCATCGTGATTCCTGCAGCTTTCGTCTCCCGTGCTTTCCTTTCAAACGAGGCTGCAAAGGTGCAGAGGTAGAAGTGGCGCGGCACAGCTTTCCACCACCGTCTTGAGCTTGAGCGATGCCGGTTCGAACGGAATATGGGGCTTGGTGCTGTGAGACAGGTAGTAAATGAGTCCGATAGGAGAGGACTCCCCGTTTCACATAAGTACCACGGGTAGGTGCCGTGAGTCAGATAGTAGAGTGAAGTCTAGGGGTAGACCTCTCCCGCACCACTTTTGTATCGCGACAGTGAGCTTATACCAGTCGGGAGGATTCTCACTCACATTAGGTAGCGGTGAAGCTACAAAAAATTAATAAGCCGCCACTATGCAGCGTCGTTCAAAGATCATGTTATTGCCACCTCGCAAGCCTCCCTCCATGCCTTTTTTTTTTCTCCCAAAAGGAGCAAAGATGTATTTGTTCTTCACACGGGGATTACCTGTATGAACGCTATGAAACCCCAGAAACAGTCACAAATGCATACAGGCATGTTCTGAAAAAACAACAGATTGTTCCATAGCCCTTCTGTGCCGGTGTCGCTTCGTTGCCTCTTGACTAAAAACTGAGCCCCTGGCGGCCAGTTCTGTCCATATAACAAACTTTTCTGAAGGCTTCAGGACCAGCTGAGAGGTGTTGAAGAACTCTGGTCATGTTTTTCTTTATTTCATCACTGTTTTTCCTTTTTAATAGTGGCGCGGGCGATTATGGTAAGCAAAAGAAAAAGTACTTGACACCAATGCATTAAAAAGCCGCCCCATTTCTGTCTTTGTCTTCGAGTTTTTTTTTTTCCCGTAGGCTGTAGTTTACGCGGCACTCCAGCTGCATAGCGACCAAAACACAGCACACGAGATTGCACATCATACAAGCAACGTGGTATGCACTTTACCGACAACCACGAAACAAATGACACGAGACACGAAACTCTGTGTGTCGGGTTGTTTGTTTCGTGGTCGTCAGTGAAGTGTATAGTGCGTCGCATGTATGATGTACAACCAACTTGGCCCTGTTCTCACGCTTTAAGATTGCACGAGGTGATAAAAAAAATGGCTGAGGCTTAACTTGGTTAAGCCTGGAGAATGCGAAGCATCATCGTGTCGCGTAATTTGGAGGCGCACAACCACAGCGACGGCGCGAGGTGGGCCCCCGTTTCTCCACTGTCGTGACGTCATCGTGTCACGTGGTGTGACGTCATGTATCACGTGTTTTGGAGGCGCACAACCACAGCGACGGCGCGAGGTGGGCCCCCGTTTCTCCACTGTCGGGACGTCATCGTGTCACGTGGTGTGACGTCATGTATCACGTGATTTGGAGGCGCATAACCACGGTGAAGGGCTGAAGTGGTAGCTAAAGTAGTATGCTTCGCATAAAACAGAGAAAAAAAATCAAATTCGCGAAACTTGCTGCTAGTTATGTGCGCTCGTTTTTGCAAAACCTAGTGGTCGAACATGCCCAACACCAGCGAGATTCACACCATTTACATTTGCAGGAAAGCTAAAAAGTAAAGTAAGCACGATAGAAATGCGCGTTTTAGTCATGAATTGCCACTGCGTAAAGCAGCCAAGGACCATGACTTTCGCAATAGGTCGCTTTCTCATCGAAAGCTTTCTATGTCTACTCGATAGACGGGAAAGGCCAATATGTGATGAGTCTGACCATTAGAGAAAAACGAGCGTTTGGCACAAGCGTCTCCTAACGACGTCTGCGGACGTGCCTAGATGACAAATGGCGACCACTTGGATAGGCGAGTGGAGCAATCCCCGCTTGCGGGAACTTTTTCCTTTCATCAGCCGGCATCGAACGAACTCTACCGTCGGAGTCGGCTGAAAATCAGCCGTTTTGTTTTCTTCTATTTGACTACAAAGGTTCGTCAGAAAATGCATGAGTTATCCTTATAGGTGACCACTATTTAGATACCTTCGCAGATACGCTAGATTACATAACAAATATTAATAGAAGTTCCCTCAAGAACGCAGTATGTACGAGAGGTGATTCCTGGGCACAAAGAACGCCATCAGAACAGAGAGTGAGATCGTTTTTTTTTATAGTAATAACTTCTTCTCATCGAGTGAAAACATTCTCGCAACCCTCTGTAGTGGAAAATGTTTAGCAGGAGCCCACTCATATGCGAAAAAGAATAACAGGTACAAGTATTTCTTAAAGCACACTTTTTGTTTTGCGTATGGGAAAACTGGGACAAAAGAGCGTCACTGAAAAGAAATGTCACTTGGGTGAAGTCATGAAAACAAAATAAAGAATGTTCAGACATAAGATTGAGATTAGTAGACATGACAGATAATGAGAGCTTGGAGAGATAAGACAGATGAAGCAGATAATGGAAAGGAGGAAGGTTAACTGGACTCACACCAGGTATGCTACTCTACACGCGCAGAAATAGGGAAATAAAAATGAAGGAAAAATGGGGGCCGAAGGGCAAAAGAAGGAAAGAATATAGCGTTCATAAAAAGTGGAGTATACGTGCGATTATAAACGATGCTTTAAAACTAGAGACTTCAGATGCAGCAGCTTAAATCACATAGTCTTATGCTCCATTGATCGACGAGGCCTAGGTACCAAGATCTTCGCAGGAGACAACGGTTGTATTCCCAGCCGAATTTAAGAGGTCGCATTGCCAGGTGTTGGACGTGGAAGCGAGCAAAGGTCGATAGAGGCTTTCAATGCTTTCCCCACGTCCGCAGCTTGAAGAAGTTACTCTGGACACTGAGCACAGAAAGCAGTACGGTTACAACGTTCGGAGCATTGCGACGTCAACAGTTACAGGCTGAAAGCTGCAGGCCAGAGTCTATGAAATGTTACGGTCAGCATTTTTTAGGAAACGCAATGGTCAAATTATTTTGCGGTTATTCATTTTTCTGTGTTTTAAAACATTATAGCGCCCCAAGTAACAAAAGTTCCACGATTTCTAAAGGCTCCGTCTACCAGGATTGGAAGAGTGGGGAAGGCAGCGAAACCGAATCATTCGTTCTCATGTAGTGTACGACCGATTTGAGGTATGAATTGTCCTCAATAAAAATCGCTGCTGCTAAGGCAGAATGTTCATGCGGAGAAGCAGACATGTCCGACAAGTCTCAGACTTTCGGTTTTAAATTTCTTAGAAGTATTAATCGTCATTATTTCGTTGCGGTATGCTCCAAAGAGAGAGAGAGAGAGATAAGCTCTTGATGACAGGCGGCGAGAAGAAAAAGAAATGATAGTCGATCAGTGCAGTTTGGCCAAATCCGAATTATATGCGCTATGGCTGCGTAGCCATTGTTTTGCATTATTTATTATCACCCATCTGCCACCCAGGTCACATTGCCTTAAGATGTGATCATATATATATATATATATATATATATATATATATATATATATATATATATATATATATAAACGTAATTCGGTTGACATACGGTAGAAAAACAACAACTTTATTCTAACGTTTCGACCAAGAATAAAGTTGTTTTTCTACCGTGTGTCAACCGAATTACGTTTATGTTCTACCGGATCCACCCGATCTTCACCCCCTTCTTATATATATATATATATATATATATATATATATATATATATATATATATATATATATATATATATATATATATATATATATATATATATATATATATATATATATATATATATACACAGGGTCTGTTCTGACAGTGGTAGGACTGGTTTTTTCCTGGGCGAACGGACGGACGAGAGGTGGTCTGCGCGTGCAGGATCGTTGAAGGGGGATATTGGAAATGCTGGGGAAAATTGGCAGTAGGCTCTCGGCCGTTAAAGAGAGGAGGTCGCTTGTACTGTGAACCCTTGTCGAAACGTCTCGTCACGCAGAATCGTCGAGCGCTTACTTGATCAGCGATACGCGATCGAATTTTGAGTAAATCTTGGTAAAACGGGCAAAGAGACTCACAACATGATTAAGGAGGCCTACGGTGACGCTTCCATGGGTAGATCAGGTGTTTTTTGAGTGGCACAAGCTTTTCCGAGAAGGTAAGGAAAGAGTGGAGGAAGGCGACCGCTCCAGACGCCCTTCGACCAGCAAGACCAGCGAAAATGTGTAGCGAGTGAAACATTTACTTGACAGTGATCGTAGAATGAGTATCAGAATGATTGCTGATGACTTGAGCATTCCTCAAACCCAAGTTTTTGAGATCGTGACAGAAAACTTATCCATGAGGAAAGCGTGCGCGAAGTTGGTGCCGGGAGTGTTGTCAGAGGAGGAAAAGGCCAACCGGTAGGATCTTCTTCATCATGTGAATGAGGACCTCGATGTTTTGCCCAGCAGAAGGCGGCAACGCTGCCTCAGCCCCCCTACAGCCTCGACTTGGCCCCGCCAGACTTTTTCTATTCCGGAGAATAAAATCGACGCTCGAGGGGAAACATCACGGATCGGTAGAGGTGATTCAACAGGCCGTGACGAGGGAGCTAAACAGCATTCCGGTCCGGGCGTTCCTGGAGGCGTACGAAAACTGTAAAACTCATTGGCAGCAGCGTGTAGATGCGGAAGGGTGCTACCTTGAAAAATTGTGATCCTTTGTACTATTCTCTTGAATAAATTTTGTTTAAAAAAATGAGTCCTACTACTTTCAGAACAGACCATGTATATAAAGCAGGCTTCAGACAGCACACAACGGCTAAATGCAGGGAATGACAACTATAACTGCTAGAGCGCTGACAAAAAAAATTAACTAGACGGTCATGAGTGTGTAGCGCGAATTTTTGATAGTTATATGTAGAGTAGCAGCAAAAAATTTTTCACAGACGTGTTCTTTTTGTTATCTCGCAAAGTCAGACAGCCGGAGGCGAACCTGAACTTTCTCTGTACTGCAGTAACCTGAAGTGGCTTGCAGTGGTGGGTTTAGATGGGTTCTGAACCAACCACCTCCCGCAACCAATGTGGACGCCCAAGCAACTAGGCCGCCCATCGCCAAACACCCTCTATCTCTCTCCCTCTTCTACTCTAAAAGTGGAGAAGGGGAATGTTCACTCTCCGCGCCGTCTACCGACCGAGGCAAGTGGCAGTTGGCAGGTCGCAGGTGTCGTTGCAGACGCCGATGCCGGCAATGATGCCGATGGCGATGCCGGTCCAGACGACGACGACGATATCACGAAACTGAGGAACAAGCAAATAAGAGCTAACGATCTGAAAAGAAATGCGCCAAGTGTAGCTGCTCTTAAGAAGTTGTATAAATTCATTCTTTTGGGATGTAAGCAGACGCCGTGTGAAGAGTGCTGGGCTGAGTGCAATAGCCAGATTTCGGTTATTGAACGGGGAGTGCTCAACGCAGTGGAAGGGGTCACCTTTCTTTAAACACACCGGTGGCCAGGGCACAGCGTTGATACGAGTTGTGCAGCACACGTCACGGCTTCCCTAATGCCGCCGCCTGTTATTAAGTAAGAGGGCGAGAGAGAAAGCTTAATGGCTTAATGTAACTGCTTAGCACTAGCTCACGGTATTGGATCTTGGCTGCAGCGGTGGAATTTCGAATAAGGCAAAATGCAAAGGCCGGTCTTGTGCCTCGCAATGTAAGCGAAAGGTGAAGAATCACATGTGGTCGAAATTCGTCCAAGGACCCCCACTACGGCGTCCTTTCATCGTTCACATACAGTTTGGGAATGTTATATTCCACGTACTACACCTAAACCTTCACAAAGTTCCCGCAGCTCGAGCCGAAGCAATTTTGAATTGTAGTGAAGAGCAGAAAGTTTCATCAATTCTGCAAATAGCTTCTTGTGCCCGGTACGCTGAAACGATTACGGAAGCAACTACGGCAGTTGTCATCGGAGTGAAAATTCCCAGTGCCCAAGCACAAGTGTTGTTGTCTGTGCGTAAGCGTTTTAGCTTTTCAACGCAAGCAAACAGCTTGGACAAGACAGACAGCACTAACATTCGCCTTCTTTCGTCCTTCAGCATTATCCGTAGGCGCTGAGAACGCACCAGAAGATAACTCATACTGGGTTGGCCCCACCCTTGCAAAACCACATGTCTACCCTCACGAGCAACGACAGCCGCGCAGAGTGTTGACGTTATGCGACAGGGTGAAAAATGAAGCCGGTCGAGCTGACAGATGAACACAACTCCGACATTTTCTGAGCGACCATCAGTCACTTGAAAGTCGGACGTGAGTTCGCTGCATGCAGAAATGTGATATACTGTCCTTCCGCGAGATGTGTGGAAACTTTGGAAATAAGAGCTCGGCGTAGTCACTTCCGTGCCTCCGTGACAGTGAGACGCAGAAGCTGCAGAGAGAAGTCGCCGAGGTGAGACGGAGGCTCTCTGCACAGATGTCCCTTTCAATGTGCTACTTGTAGCAATTGTCGACCTTTCGTCGGCGGGCGAGGTCGCCACATGCCAGTTACAATAAAACAGGTGCAGACCTTTTAATGACACTGAAGGTGGGGCATTTAGTGTAGTTATCGCGATTTCTTTTCCAACTGAAAACTTCTACATTCTTTTATCATGCCTGTGCCAATAGACGGACGCATAATTTTTTTTTGTGTTAGAATCTTCTTGAAACAAAGCCAAAGCCGAGGCCTTGTAGGAGAGTACACCATTCTCAGTACCACTCCTCACGGCAGTAAAGACGGCTACTCATGGTTTCACAGCCGTACAGAACCGTACATGTCCTAGCATTTACGACGATCAAGAGCGTAAGGATGTATAGTATGGGGCGCTTGGAAGTCTATTGGAAGCGTAGCGGGCCGAAAATTCCAGAATCCTGACCATACATGTACTGCTGAAAACAATAAATGGGAAATCAGCATTCATAACGGGAATAATTTATGGTCCACGAAAATTGTAGCGCAAGGTAGACAAGGGGCAGAAGAGGACAGCTGTACTTTGTTCTTCTTAAGCGATCGTCGTCTTTTTTCTTTCAAAAAGTTATAGTAGTTGCGACATACTTACATCTTAGATCGAGGGTACGCTGAAAAAAAAATTAGGACCGTGTTTTGAACTCCTGGAAATATCACACGCAGTAGCATGAAAGAAAGTCTTGACAGCTTTTATGCTTCGTCGCTACACAGGTGACTCGAAACCTAACACATAACCCATGCTTCCCATGGTTGTTTGCAGCTTCATTACTAAAAAAATTTCAGGAGTCACGATGATGACTAAATAATGGTAAATGAAACATCGAACATATCGAGCTGTTTTTTTTTTTGGTGCGCAAGTCCTATAACGGTAGACCACGGCATGACGAACTGCCATTAGTAGCTCAAGAAATAAAATCACGTAGTATTTGACTGTTAGCAAGAACACACTGGCTTAACTGTTGTCAGAAGCATCAGGTGCCTGATGATTTGCCGTGTCTTTTCAAATGTGAGTTGTGCAACGAGGCAACACTTTGTATCCATATCACAAGCTTTATATATAAGCATCCCGAGCACAGCTCGGTTTAAATCATACGTAGGAATGTTATTCCTATATTAACAATTTTCTTCACAGTTCTGCAAGCTATGTTTTGTGAATGCGCACAGCGAGTTGGTGTTAACCTGCAATTTCTGCGAACTACACTTTTTAATTTGATGTGAATTATGCATTAATTTTCCTGTTACTCATAAATTATAGTTCTTGTTTTTGAACTTCTTGCATTTCTGTCATCAAAATTCCTTCCACATAATGCATTTAAAATTTCACTAATGAGTGATGAATTTTACAGCCATTCTTAGAACATCCCCAGGTTAACGCTTTGCAGCAAGTTTCCTACCAGAAAACTCTTAATATGCTCTTTCACACATCTTACATACGTCAACGTTTGCGCATGCGGGTTCCAAATCGAAAAATGTTGAATGCATTTTAATTAATGTTTGTTGATGGAAGTTGTATCAGTAAATACTGATTGTTGTCAAATTCCGCATGCAAGAATTCATTGTTGCATGCGGTATGTAGTAAATGCACCTTTAGTAGTGGGAAAGTAATTTAGAAAATACAAACGGAACACCGTGCGGTACACTAAGTGGCAAAATACCCAGCATTCATCGTTTCGCCTAATCACGGATCATTTGGAAAAACTATAACGCTTACAGCTTGCAAGTCGGGCGTTAAGTGCCAACTCGGGCTTTGCAGCCGCTTACCACAGGTCGAAAATATCCAGATATTGTCAAGTTGGGATGATCAACAGTGAGGTCGGCAAGAAAAACAGCATAAAGTTGTTAAAAATAATTTCCTGGTTGAACTAGACTTCGGCTTATTTGAAACATTCGACGAGGACCGTCGTGGCCTTATACTTCTCCCTGCTTCTCCTGCTTCTCCTGCTCTTTCACGATTCTACCATCTCTAGCCCCTATTATTTCTCCTCTTCTACTTTCCTCTCTGTCTCAGCTTGGATCTACTTGTTTCTTCTCTCCTTCTTTCCTCTTCTTTTCTTCTTCCGTTCTTTCTTTTTTTTTCTCGTCTTCTTCTTTGTTCCTCTCCTTCATCTTAGTTTGTTTCTTGCTTGGCTTACTTGACTTGAGAATTGCTAAAACCAGAACTATAACGATCTTCAGTTACACGACAACTGAGGGTGGGCTCTCATTAACGCCTCTAGCCGTAAAGAAAACTGTTTGCTGGGTGAATCTTTTCCCGCAAGCAGAAATTACTTGGCAGCCGCGACAGCTGCAAAATTTCCTCGGCAGTCGTGAGAGGTCACAGTGGCCGCACCTCTAGGCCATGCTAAATTTAAAGGTAACTACGAACCTTCGAAATAAGACGCCTCAACACCAACGTTAATCTGGAACATCGTAGAAAAAGTTGCGCGCGGCTACAATCACTCCCGAAAACTCTGGACGCCGAAAAGCACGTCCCGGTGCCTTTCAAGGAGAAATATAAAAATAAAAAAAAAACGAATTAGTGGCACGCGGCAATATTTGGGCATAAGAAATAAAGTTACAACCACTGACCTGCGTAAAGCGAACGATTAAAACTTTTCTAGAGTTAAAGCAAGTCCCAGAATTTTTCCCCCGATTCGGAGAACGCAAACTTGGAGATCTCCGGAAGTAACCGGATTCCTGAATAGATTCACTTGAGCTTTTAAAACTTGAGACATAAGCGAGTTTCACCTAAACCATGACGAGTCTGGACGCGGGCAAAAGTAGGCGCCCTCCATTTATCTTGCACGCTCATGACGACCACTGAGAATGAAGGACTTGTGCGCCTACACCGCACCATTATTCACCGTTGGGAAGTAATGCCCTCACTGAGCAAACAAGTTCTTTTGGGCTCAGCCGGGCGTAACACGAGAAGCACGACGCTTAATCTTCATGCCTTCTCTGAGTTCGTCCCTTTTGAAATGTGCGAAACGTGAGAAGTTTTGCTAGCAGTAATCCCTAAAGGGCTGCGAACTTTTCGGGAATACGCACAGCAGCGCCTCCGCTAGGATCCACTCTTATTGAGAGTGTGAACCACTCCTAGGTTTTCATTTGGTCGGGGATGGTAGAACTGAAGTGGAACTCCAGCCTGATAATCCTAAATGCTAAAAGAAGTGTGCAATGAGTCACCGGCTGCAACGAGATACATTGTATGTGGTGCATTAGAAAAAAAAGACGGGAATTCACATGACTGAAGCGAACAGCGTTTAGGTTTGTGGCTAGAACTGGTTATGCTGGATTTTTCCCCCCGTGGGTAGCATTCCCATACAAACATTTTACTTGTTTGTTCTTGCCAATGTTTACAATATTCGTAATAATATCATATTTGTGTATTATAATATTCACTAAAAGAGAAGGTTTATATGTCTTTAGTATAGCAGAGGTGGGCATGCAACAGTGTCTTGTGCAAGTACCTCATATCTGCTTCCTGCTTGTTGTATAATTACAAGTTTCAAAATACAATAGCTGCATCACGAAAACAAAACTCATTCCTCAGACAAATTACAGAAATGAGGACTTCTGTCAGCCTTACTTTTGTAAGAACACAACATAAACAGACGAAGTCTGCTGAGCTCTCAGAATGTGGTGTGTGGCCAATCCTTAAACAAAACTGTTGCGCGTGTTTGAGCTGAGTAATATATGGTTTGGTTTGGTTTATTGGGGTTTAACGTCCCAGAGCGACTGAGGCTATGAGAGGCGCCGTAGTGGAGGGCTCCGGAAATTTCGACCACCTGGGGTTCTTTAACGTGCACTGACATCGCACAGCACAAGGGCCTCTAGAATTTCGCCTTCAAGAAAATCAGCCGCCGCGGCCGGGATCGAACCCGCGTCTTTCGGGTCAGCAGCCGAGCGCCGTAACCACTGAGCCACCGCGGCGGGGCTGAGTAATATATGCCGTTTAGTCAAGAACTACGGTCTTGACTGAGGAAAGCCTTCGAATCTTCGATTTTTGTAAGAAATATGTCTAGATAGCACAGAAAAAAAATCCGGCCTTCCTGTCGAACAATTAAGCAATTTCTGACCTCCCCGTCATCTCTGTACAGTGTTCCCAGGATGTCAGTTGTTCATCTTTTGGCTGATTTCTGTAAGAAAAAGTCATGCAAACAGTTCAGCTTGTTTTACTAATTTGGCAAGCATTTATTAGCGCAAAATACGTTAACGGACACACACACTTTCCGAAGCCATTCCGGCACTTGCGCGAAACGCATAGACATGTATCTTTAAAGCGGTTTACTGCGTTCATTTCGCATGCCTGGCTTGAACTTATACTTCGCGGATTATCGCAAAGGGTCTAAACTATAAGGCCCAGCAATTCGCGACACATTGTATGAGTGTATCCCAGCAGTAACTGAAGGCGAGGCAAAATAAGTTGCGCACACAAACGTGCGCGCAGTTACTAAAGGGGATAAGGACGCGCCATTGTGCACTTGAGTGAGGTTGAAAACATTAGCAGCACCCATCGTACGTCGTTCCATTCGCAACGCGCTATTTTTTGATAATTTCAGGCAAGAAAACGAAACAACTTGTGTCTTGGGCTCTACACGCACGCACGCACGCACACACACGCACACACACACACATGCCACACACCGGTGCTGAATAGGGCATAGCCCGTCCTCGCTGACAAATGACTGCTCTACTAAGAGCTTTGGGAGCTGCGCGCCACTTCCGCGGAGAGCATAATCTGTGATGTCAGCTTCGTGGAGGGCCTTATTACGGGGCCAAGGAAAGCAGGGAAAGCAGTAGAGCATTAAGCGGCGGCTAACTAGACAGCAGAGGCAATAATTTCTCTCGGTATAACACCTCCCTGAACGGTTATGCCAGCTGACTTCGCGGCACCCACGAGCGAAGCATGTCAGTTCCTCATTACACTCCGGGGCACGGATGAAGCGGCACAGATTTCTCGAACGCTTGAACGACGAAGACGAACGCGTTCGGCCGCTTACTAATGACTTCCGGGAGAATCAGGGAGCAATGAAAAGCGACCGAGAATTCGAAACGATTTGCATCATTAACGAAACGCGGGCGAGTGCGCGGCAACGCGCCGAAGGTGTTATGGAAATAATGTGGGCGATAAGCGAACAGCCGGCGCATGCAGAAGTGGCGAGCCTAATGAGAAACGGCGTACCGGGCGACGGCGGATAAATCCGAGTCTGCCGGCAAAGGCGATAGCGATCTAATGCGAAAGAAGCAGGAAAGGCACCACCACTCTCCCGTATGAGCGGCAATCTCGCGCTGCGAAAACACGCAGCTAAAGATTCAACGAGGTGCGACGAAGCTGATTTTTCCTTTGTCTCATCAGCGTGCTTAAGACAAACGTACGCATCGGTAATGAAGCAATATGGGCGAGATAAATATTGGATTTTAACTGTGACGGTCAAAGTTAGCTGGACGTACTGAAGGTCTTTTTTTTTTCATTTTCGAATTCAGCTTTGTTGCAGAGGCCAGAGGTTTTGTCGAACGCACAATGAGGGATGCTATCGCCTCAGGTCATACGCAAAAGCTCTCTTTTGTGGATTTGTCCTTGATACTGCCGCTAGAATTTTAGACAGTAAGTAAAACGAGAGTAGGTTTAATACGTATTCTGAGCTGCTAAAAATGTCATGTGGTCCAGACTATATTTAGGTAAAAAAGGCGCCAGATCTCCGGCAACCAGAACGCCAAGTGATATCATGCACAATTTTTTTCAGTGCCTGGTACTTACTTTTTCTCGCTTTTCTTTTTGTTTTGCGAAGAAATGCATCCTGGTCTCCTTGTCTTTTTGAAGACGTCCTACACAGGAGAGCTACCGGTGTTTTCTCTGTAGCGTGCACAACTACTAATAGGCTCATTTTGAAGCTGGTATTTAGCCGAGTGCTACGACTAATAAGCCTTTGATTGGAGGAGCTGATGTGAATTCTTGTCAGTTCCTTCAGTCAGCACGAGTTTGCTGTTTCTTTGGTGCGCACGTAACGGTTTATTGGCTGACTGCATGCCTGAATAAGAGGTCAAATTAAGCCACTAGATATTCGTGTGCCTCGAAAAGCCCTGAGGCCAAATAGAACTCAGAAAGAAAATAACGCGGGTTGGCACTGTGATACTAACAGATATCAGCACCGTATGAAAGATAAAAAAATCTAAGGTAACCAGGCTATAGTTACAGTGGCCACGACTTACATATCCTAGTCATGCCGGAAACAAGTTTCGAAATCAAATTATGAACCTGTCTATTTTAAATCATGCACCCTATATTAATCAATATTCACACGAATAATTAATTAAATTTAACTAATAAATTTTCTCATTCTTGACTCTAGGGGGCAAGGTTTGGTTTGGTTTATGGGGTTTAACGTCCCAAAGCGACCAAGGCTATGAGAGACGCCGTAGTGGAGTGCTCCGGAAATTTCGACCACCTGGGGTTCTTTAATGTGCACTGACACCGCACAGTACACGGGCCTCCAGAATTTCTCCTCCAAAGAAATTCAACTGCCGCGGCCGGGATCGAACCCGCGTCTTTCGGGTCAGCAGTCGAGCACCATAACCACTGAGCCACCGCGGCGGCAAGGTTATGTTTTGAAATTTATGGCAGTCAACACCGAAGGTGGTCTGCATTTTTAAATCTTCTGAATAGGCAGTGTGGTTCGAAATATCGAACGTTAAACGTACAGTCGCGAGCAAAAAATATTAGCACAGATCACTGGCGATCAGAATTTGGATATCTCACCACGCGGCGCTGCGGTTCGCAGACCTGCCTATCGGGCCGTTTCCATGTTTGGAGCCTAGGTGGGGACGGCAGTAAGTAAGCTTTATCAAGCGTCCACCGACCGAGCGTTGAAGTGCCGGCCCTACGTGACTGTGCATGCGGCATTTATTTTGGCTCGCTTATCCTGAGCAAACATGGCTTCTTTCTATTACTGTTTTTTTTATGTCCGCGATGGTTTGTCAAAAGGAACTCGCGGGAACAATAGATGATAGCGCTATTTTTAGCCAGTAATTTTGCTGCGCCGTCACAGTACTCTGAAACCCCCTAATATTGCAGAATGGGAACGGCCCGGCACTCTCGTTATCAGCCTCTTCGTCACCCACAGCGCCACGCGTTGTCATTTCGGCGCTCCAGTGTTCCATCACGTGTGCTAATCTTTTTTACTCGCGACTGTACGCGTTTGGAAACTCACTGAGTTGGCTTTGACGCATTCCATATCTATAAAACGAACTCTCTCGCACTTGTTATGTATCAAATACAGGTGCATCTGGTGTATTTCATGACGCAGTAGAAGTTAATTTGATTTAACCGATGATACCACACGCAGCAGCACCATTGTAATTAGGTAATGCGGGTAAGCCATCTCAACAAGCTGTAAAATGTGTATTTTTGTCGTTCACTATTTCGAACCACATTGGCGATTAAGAAAATTTATAAAAGAATTTCGTTCGATGCTGACAGCCAAGAAAATCTCAATATAGCCTTGCCCTTTAAAATTAAAGATAAAAAGAGTGTTAGTTAATTTACGTTAATTATTCGTGTAATTATTGATTAATATGAGGTATACAACGTTCGCCTTGCTGTTTAATCCAGCAGAAAAGACCGCACCAATGTATCTCTCACAGGACTTAAAACAGAAACCTGTAAAGGTTAAAAATCTCGCCCTGCATGTTTACCAGCATTCTGCTTAACAGGAGGGGTTCTCACGGCAACGACTGCCGTTGTGATGTGATGTATTCTAGAATAAAAGTGACCAGCATCACACAAAGTGCCTGCTGCACTACCTCTTTTTGCGTAGCCTATTAAAGCATGTAGATGAACGTGAGACGGACCTCGTTCCCAGAACTATGCGGCTGCCTTTGAGAATCAGTCCACGGACATTCGCATTTTATAGGAATTCGCGCAGAGTGAGATTGTGCGTCATGGCTGATCGAGGAGCCCTTGGGCAGAAATAAGGGCTTTCAAAAGCCTCAGGCTGTCTAGGCACTACCGGAACTAGTGGCTAACACCGTCGTAGTGAATCTGGTTCCACTATATATTGACAGTTACAGTTTAGTCGGAAAATCAGGGTATTCACTCGGTCATCCTCTTTCTTTATTACGTCGAGGATGATGTAAACGCGCTATCTTCAATTTTCCAGGCCATTCGCCACCTAGTGACAGCCAAGGGAACTAGAAGTGCTTGTCCCTATGTGGTGGTACTGGTTGCATCTTCGGTGGTGATGCTTTCCACGATGGGACAAACTTGTCGCCACATCTGCAAATTATGTACACACGTGCACGACGAGTGCATGACAGAGTATATGTACAGTGCGGAAACATCGGCCTGCCAGCAGTTTTTGTACTCACAGTTCGATATTAAAAGGAGCGTTAAAGAATCACGTCGTTAGTATCTCGTACACGCCGCTCTGCAGAGGAGAGAGTAGAAAGTAGGCTTAGCCAGTACGTTGGAACAAGCGCCACCTACATGGCAGCTGGCATCATGCAGCTTGACAGTCGAGGTAAGGAAGCCGACCCGACAGCGAGGTCTTCCTTTGAGCACATTGCAGGAAACAACCCATCTGCACTGTTCTGACTATGCTTTGCCCATGACTACAGATTTGAACAGTTTTGGGATATACTAAGGTTATAATGGTTTGAACATAAACAGAGCACAGCATTATTTGCATATGCCCCAAATCTCACAGACTGCTACAAACATCAATATAAGCGACAGCTGCGGTGGCGCACACTAATGAATTTCCGCGACTATACGTGGTTGTGCCTCCAAGTCGGCGGCATCTACAGGGTGCGGCAAAAGCACGGATTCTTACACTGTGGGCAAAAGTTAAGCGGCAAAGTCTGCTGTCATCAGTATATCTGATTACAGCACTTTTTTTTAAATTATTATTGTTTATACCGCTTTCCCGAAATACTGCACCATAACATAAGCCTCTGCTAGATTTCTGTCTCTGTTACATTTCTGACGCAATGTTTGTTACGTATGTTGCACTGTTTTTGAAGCGAAAAGCTTCACTAGGCTCGTCAGCACCGGGTCTGGCGTGCGCTGTGATCAGTTTTAGCCATAGCTGCGCATGCGCGAAACCGAGCCGTCACCGCCGCCGCGCGCTGACTCCGTCGACTGAGCATCGCCGCTTCTCCTCCTCGCCACCGTTTTACCCTTCGCCGCTGCCGCGCGGTCGCCGCCGCCGTCCCAAGAGGAGAACGTTCTTCGCAAGGCGTTGCGAGAACGCGTGAGCGGCGGCGGCGGCATATCCTCGCCACCGTTTGACCTTTCGCCACAGCCGTGCGCAGTGCACATTTGAAAGCAGGGGTATATGAGGCGCGCTTGCCCATAGAACAGGCGCAGACACTCGCCATGGAAGGAGAAGAAGAAGCAACAGTCGGACGGCGCAGAAACACCGATCCAGAAGTGGTAGCTTGGGAGCTGGCTGAAAAGCAGCGAGAGGTTTTCGCTTATCCAGGCTTAACCTTAGCTAAGCCACAGCCAATTTTTTTTTACTGCATCACTCCCCCTCTGTAATGCCCTCTGGGCCAAGAGGGTATAACTTTAACTGAATGAACGAATAAATAAATAAATAAATGAATGAACGAATGAATGAATGAATGAATGAATAAATAAATAAATAAATAAATAAATAAATAAATAAATAAATAAATAAATAAATATCTGGCGCTTAAGACGAATGTGAAGCTACGGAGGCTCTCAGAGGCGATAAAGGTTGAAGGTTGAAGGTTTATTTCCGCAACTGGGTGTTGCGAGGACAGCCAGGGAAAAAGCTGTATAGACAGCTTGAGAGGTCCTGGCTTTCTCTTACAGTGCAGCATTGACGGTGGCGGAGTACGACATCAAACAAAATGTAAGTAAAGTATGTTCGGAACAGAGAATGAGACATGTACGTTCAATACGTAGTACATTGTGCTTATAAAAGAAAGAAGAACTACATTAGATCAAAGAGCCTATAAAGGGAAACACAGGGAGGAGAAAATAAATGACAGCAAAATTGACAGGTGCACTCAAAGTGGTAATAGGAAGAAAAAAAACTACATGAACATTTGGGGCAATTCTTTCAGAGAAATATTGGATAGGTCAAGATTCTTGTGGCAGTACAACTGGTTCAGAAGTGTCGGTAAGGTATGCTGCAACATTTGCTTGCCATAGTTTGTGCGGCATTTCTTAACATTCCAAGGTTCTGCTGCTCGGGTATCATACACAGTTCTGCTTTGCTCTAGCCCAGCCAGTGTAAGTAAGGAGTCATCATTTTTCATTATGGCGAGTTTATATTTATAGCACAGCCTATAGTTATAGATGGACTTCATTGGTATGACGTTGTGTCGATGGAAAAGGCTCGCCGTGTGGAAGAAATATGGCACTTTACATGCAATGCGTATAATTCGTTTTTGTAACACTGTGAGTTTGTTAATATTTTCAGCTGTTGTTGTTGCCCACACTATACATCCGTAGTTGGCTATAGAAGAGAACAAAGAGTGGTAAAGTAACATGTTGACTGACATAGGAAAATTAAAGCAATTGCGGCGCATGATACCAACTGTTCTGGAAAGTTTCTGAACTACGTAATTAATATGGCCATTCCATGACATATCTGCTGCAAAGTAAACGCCCAGAGTTTTCACAGACTGCACAAACTCTATTCTGGTATTGTTTAATTCAATTAGAGGTAGTTCAATGTGTTTGTGACGTGGGTGAAACATGACTGCTGCCGTTTTACTAACGTTAATTCTTAAGTGATTATCAACCGTCCAAGTATTTATTGCTTTTAAGGTTTTATTAGCTCGATTTGCAAGATCAGCAGTTGAAGTACCCGAAAAAAAACAGACTAGTGTCATCTGCGTAAATTATATACTCAGCAGTGCTATCAATGCGGACAATATCATTGACATAAAGAACAAAAAGAAACGGACCCAAAATGCTCCCTTGCGGAACGCCAGAAGCTACCGCTTTCAAATGGGAGCATTCACCGGCAATACTGACAAACTGAGACCTATGTCGCAAGTATGAGGAAATCAGCATATGGGCTATGCCTCTAATACCGTAGTGATCTAATTTTTTAAGCAGCACAGAGTGGTTAACAAGGTCAAACGCCTTTGAAAAATCTAAAAATAATCCAAGTACCATGTTTTTTTGACTCAAAATGTTTTAGTATGAATTCTTTCTGAGCAAGGAGAGCTAACTCAGTCGATCTGTTTTTACGAAAGCCATATTGAGCATTAGTGATAATGTTATATCTTTCAGTGAAGCAGGATAGTCGTTTAAGAATAACTTTTTCGAGGCCTTTAGAAAATACAGGTAAGATTGATATCGGGCGATAGTTTGCCATTTCATTTTTGTTTCCTTTTTTATACAGTACTGTCACTTTTGCCCTTTGCATAAGACGCGGAAAAACTCCGGAAACCAAGGAGAGGTTGAAGATATGGGCGAGGCAAGGTGCAAGAATGTCGATGGTAAATTTTATGGGCTGTATCTGGAAACCTGACGCGTCTGTAGCTTTACTATAATTAAGTGATAAAAATTCTGTAATTACTTCATTTACTGTAACAGGTGTTAGAAATATTGTTTTACCATTACGGGCACTCATATAGGACAGATTTACGTCGCCGCTTGATGTGTCAGCAAAGGAAAGAAAGTAGTCATTAAAGGCATCTGCTAGATCAGCGCCTTTTAGTTCAATCCCTTCATGAATAATTTTTGTGGTCTACTATACTAAGATACTACTCCTACCCTTTATAGAGACTTTCAGGCTCGGGAGTGTCGTAACACGGCTACGACACCACGTCTCAGAAGCACACGTCGCCACGTCTTCTACACGACTCTGAATCAGGCCCTGTGACCTGAAAACTTTTGAAGCGCCCTCTACATTTATCCTTCCTACTATCTTCTTCGAGGCCTGGGCTGCTCGAACTGTACGTTTCCGGCTCAGGGTTCCCTTCCATGATCTCGTGCCGGATGCAAAGCTTTTGCGTCAGCGGGGTCCGATATAATCCTTGCTTCTGAGGCAATCAAATGTCATTCCCTGATGCGATTTAAGTGAGCGTCACTTCATAGCGCACGTGCCACGTGACCTCTCTCACCACGCAGCAGCGAGCAGCGGTGTCCGGGAGGGACAGAGAACGTCATGTGACGCAAGACTTTCTAAGTGTGCTCCATGAGCGGAATAAATTGAGCCACAGTGCCGAGGGCAGCCATGTTTACGCAAGGCTAAAATCTGATGCGGCTATTACCAATGGGCAGCTTCTAATTAATAATTGTAACAAGGCGCCAGGCTGCCTGCAACAGTTTAGAAGTTCGCTGTTAGAATTTAGTTAACCAACTTAACATTTAGCGTAATTAATCTCTTTTCTGATGTCCGCCAACAATGTTACTACCATGCCGTAAAAGCCGTTTTCCCTCAGAAACCTATCTTTAAAGATGTTAACAGGGAGATTCGCTGAAACACCTGCTGTAGTAGTATTGCTGCGCAGTCATGTTAACGATTCTTCACCTTAACCACATTCCTATGCCCTTACAAAGTTTCAAAGCGCAAAACCTAAAGGATAGCATGGAGAACAGACACACACAAGCGTCTTGTCTCTGCGCTTGCGGGCCTGTGTTCTCTGTGTTTTTCGTTTCGTCTTTGCCGTTTCACGCTGTAGAACGTGCTTTATGGACAAACTTTTAACCCGCATCCGTACCCGCTGAATTTTTGGCCATTCAGCCCTAATTTAGTATCGACGCTAGCGGTTTACAATGCTTGTCAGCTATCATCTATGACGTCACATGCAGTCGCTGTTTGACCGGCAGGCGAGCACTGCGCTAGTTGCTGAAAAAAATTATTCAGAGTTGGTCAAATGCTTAGGGGAATCCCCCAAGGTGGAGCAGATTTGTAATAAGGGAGTAATTACTCATTGACATCCACCCAAGCGCAGCCCAAGCTGTATAGCTTTCTTTTGTAGCCGTATGGCTGCGCTTGGGCGGATGTCAATGAGTAATTACTCCCTTAATTATTCAGAGTGCGGCGCTAGTGCTGTCTGAGCCGCCGTCAGATGACGACAACGGTACTCCACACTGTTGTTCGTTGCCCTGAAAGCAAATGGGCGGCCACGCTACTCCTTGGTGCGATGGAAAGACCGGGAAAATTTTTCTGATAAGAGCCTCTTGTAGGTCATTTTACAGTTTTATTCACATACCCAGCAATTTCGGACGAAAGAATTTATGGGCGGGAAACCGTTTATGAACGCAATTTTTCACATAATGTAAGATTTCACTATAACAACCAATAATATTCTATTAGCGTTTTTGCTATCGTCAAACCCCCCCCCCCCCCCCCCCCCCTCCCGGTTTTCTATGACAGTATTAACTGTTCGATGTGATCTATGGAAAGGCTTTAAGAAAATGTTTTGCTACATATTAGAAGAATGGATCCTCACCTACAATATTTCCATAAGAGTATCTTGCAATTTTCCAATTTTCAAAATGCTTGTCACGAGAATGTTGGACGTGACTGCATTTAATGGCTTTCCAGCAAATCCCTTCTTCCGTTCTCATGCATTAGACAAGCGCGCCTGACGTAAATGCTCTTCTTAACGTCCGGTGCGGATTTTGTGCTTTTTATACCTACTGGATCTAATCCACTAGTAACATTCGTGATGTACAGAGAACAAAAAGCATGTCTACAACGAGCAAACAGTCTGTTCCTCACCTCCCAAAGGCGCTGCGACCAGGAAGTAAAAAAAACGAAATCCTATAAGTTTAACTCCACATGCTTACTTCAAGAACATTTTTAACGAAATGTTATTTATAGATATCGCGTGTTCAGCCCGAAACAGGCCCAGAACGTGTTCTAGACAAGCGTTTTGCCCTGTGTACATTGCTCACATCGCAGTGACTTCTCTCTTAGTCTTCGCTTTGCCTTATGGGGTTTAACGTCCCAAAGCTACTCAGGCTATGAGGGTCGCTGTAGCCTGTTCTGCTTCAATGCGCATCTAAACATCGTGGTACATATAATCGGCGGGGGCCTTTGAATCATGCATAAATAAGGCATTAGGCAAGCGCAGACTCCCTGTCGCCATGTTGCCTCCTTTCGCCATCGTTCTCCTCCATTTCACGCCCCTTGCTAATTGTAAATTCATTGCAGAATTTGTTCGCTTTGTTCCCCTCTGCTCACTTTCCCGTTTATTGACTTCTTTACGTGTTCCTTTACGTGTTCTTTACGAACTCCTTCCTTCTTTGCGTCGCTCTCATTTTACGTGCTCACCCTAGCTTCCGCTTCCGCTTGCTGCGTGCGGCGCTTTCGACGACAGCGCCGCCAGCGGGAGCCGCTCGGGTAAAGCGATTTGCGCGAGAGCAGCTGCGAGGGAAGTGAGCGCCGCATTTCGGGCAACGAGCATGAAGGCGGGATTAGGGGCGACGACCAAGCGCGCAGGCACCGGAAGCGGTTTAGACGGAAGGAGTAGGGGATAGGAAAAGAATTTAAGCGGCAGGTTCGGCTGAGCGGGTTGAAGAATGGAAGCAGCGAACGTCGTTGTGAGATTAGGGACGCGCACCGACAGCCCCTGGGAAATGAATTGGAATAATTCTATCCGCTTCGGAGGAGGGCACAGGGACGGAAAAAAAGAGATTTTCGTTTGTTGTTGTTGTTGTCGTGCTTATGTCCTCACTATTTCCTTATGCCAGAACAGGAGAGGAAAAAGGCTTTTTTTAAGCGCCGTTAAAAGTTTCTCGAAGCAACGTCTAAAAATAGTGGCGGCTTTTAGAAGTAAGTGCGATATTAGCGCTATAGCTCGTATTTGCAGCGAACGACTAGGGGTCGAAAAGACAGAGTGAAAACCACAATATCTGTGTATCGAAAAGCTGTTAAACATCTTAGAGCTTAAATTCAAGAGAACGTTGAGAAACGCTATCAAGGCGAATTTACTTCCATTATATTTTACATGAAACTAACCTGCTCACTGTGGTATTAAACACTGGTTGCGCTGCATTGGTCAGTTGAAGAAGGTATATGTATAACTACGTAGGTAAACTAAAAAAAAAACCTGCACTCTGCACAGCGGCCCAACAGCGAGCTGCTATGTACAAGCCCCGTCGGTTTAGAAAATGTGTTTCGCCAGGAAACAAGGTAAAAACTCCCTCTAGAATAACATCAGCGATGGGGATCAAGGCTATTCAGCACTTAAAAAAAAAATGATCAGACATTGAAAATGGGCAGTAGTATGAAAGTGGATGGCAGTGGAAAAAATCAACGGCAGTCTGAGTTATCCTTAACACTGCAAAAGGGCTCATGAAGTAGACGTGAATACAGGGCTCCGAAAAAGCCATACTGCAAGGAGGAAGCCAGTGCGTTGCAATGCTCATATGAAAAATTGCTTTTTATGTTTATGCTACCTACACCTATGCGGGGAAGAGCAGGAGCTTTTTGTATCATTTTCAGCAAGAATGCAGCCTTTAGAGTTCATCATCATTATAGCTCACGCCACTTGCGCAGACTAAGTACCTGAAGTGTCGAATCCGCGACCTACCGATTTCGAAGAATTTCAGTGGTACTGACGAATTTATGCCATTTATTAGTTAGTGATGGTGCAAGAGCTGGCATGGTGAATCGAATACTTTTTTTTTTACCTGTCGTGGTGGCGCAGTAGTTACTGCGTTCTGGTGCTGAATCCACGAATAGGGTATGAGATCTTGGCCATAGCCGCCATGTTTCAATGAAAGCTGAATGCGAACACGACCGTGTGCTGTGCAATATGTTAAGGAGGAGATCTTGGCAAGTTGGTACATACCTCGAAGCGGCTTTACACAACGCAACGCAGCAGACAAGAAGGAACTGACACCCAGTGCAGTGTCAGTGAACTGTAAAGAACCCCAGGTGGTCTAATGGCATATTCCAATAGGCGATACGTAGCAGCTCTCCGATTCCGCGCAGGAGCAAGATATCAGTCACGGTGCAACGAGAGCTCAGGACCCGAATCTTAATCACCCATTGAAACTAGCTTTTCGGTATTTCGGAGCAAGAAAACTTGTTCCGGATCGCCGGTTGGAATACGCCATAAATTAATCCGGAGCCATCCACTCGGCGCCTTTCATATTCCACTGGCAGCTTCGGTTTTTTAAACTCCTCATACCATACCATACCATACCATACCATACCATACCATACCATACCATACCATACCATACCATACCATACCATACCATACCATATCATACCATACCATACCATACCGTACCGTACCATACCATACCATACCATACCATACCATACCATACCATACCATACCATACCATACCATACCATACCATACCATACCATACCATACCATACCATACCATGTCATACCACACCATACCATACCATACCATACCACACCACACCACACCACACCACACCATACCATACCATACCATACCATACCATACCATACCATACCATACCATACCATACCATACCATACCGTACCATACCATACCCCAAGGTACCGTACTGTACCGTTTATTATTCGATTATTTCATGATTTAGTGGTAAAAAGCTAATTAATATACACAAAAGATTTCAATAATGTTTTTCTGCGACGATTTCATGGTTTTCAGTCGTGAATTCCTCATAGCGAATTTGTTTATCCTTCATTAATCACGAATATAACGACGCTTATATGTGCAAAGACTGGACGGCGCCACAGGAGACTACTTTCAAGGCCGCATCTATAAATCGATAAGGCGTCTGTGCAAGAGGGGATAAGAGTGAATAAAACGGCACCACGTCACAAGAGCAGCAGGTCGATGCTACCGATGCTCAGCGGCCCGGCGCTAGGACCCAGTGACCGCTGTGTTGCGCGAAGAGACTGCACTTGACAGGCTTCAAACGGAGCATATTGAGCTTTATATTTGAGAAGGCGTTGTGCTTGCTTCTGAGAAGTTCTCGCAAGCTCAAGAATGTTGGTTTACTGCCATCTCGTCCATATAAAAAAAGCTAAGCAAAAGATAAGTAAAGTTTAACGCAAGAGACACAGGGGTAAAGTCAGGCAACGTTGAACTACTGCTGAAGCACTCTCAGCGAAGGCTGGAGTAGGCGACTTAAGAAAAGTGATTAAAGCAGGCCAGATGCTTTCAATCAGCCCAGTTGTTAAACATGGAAATAGAAAGTAACAGTTCTCGTTTGAAGGATACGTGATTGGATTTCTGCTATTAAGTGAAAATGAACGGGAAGGGTAGCTCAAAAACCGGTGCAACTGGTCAGTTGCATAATTTTATTTCCAATAAAAGCGCCTGCATAAAATGAGAACTACGTCTATATATTTCAGACAATGTACGCACAGAATAACGTTTCGCACCATCTCTTATGGAAAGCTTTATATTTGATTGAGCATGTGTTCTCCGCCTTAGAGGCATTTGCATTAGACATGTAAAAAGATGCGGCCGGTACAACCTACGTAAAGCGTACATGAATTGACATGAGCCGCAAGAAATAACCAACGGACCACTGCATGATTACAAAGAAAACATCCTAAAAAAAAAATCCAGCATATAAATAGCTCTTAAGCATTGTTCACCTCAGAACACGTTGCAATAACTGCAAAATTCAAGATGCAGAGTATATGCAGGCAAAAATTGTTAGATCGTGCTTGAGCGTAGGATTAGGCTATATTCACAAATAATTCGAAAAACGTTCTTTAGTAACGCATTCACCTCATTATCATATTTTATTAGAAAAGAAGGAAAGTAGTGATTGGCGAGTAGCCTGGACCTCTTGAAAAGTGTGCGAAGATAAATTAAATGAACATGATTGTAAACAACGACATGAAGACACGGTAAAGCTAACGCTGTAATATATTTTTCATCTTCAGTATTTCATTTCTTTTTCTAATATTTACTTGCTTTGTTCCTGCGCGTAAAGGAGGACGATGGTTACACCCAGCTGTGGGGATGCGACCCGTTTTTCTTGCTCAGTATAAGGTTTTGTGTGGATGACTTCCGCAGCTATCTAAGACTGTCCTTTTTTTTTTTTGAGAACATTCATCAAGCAGCACTTGGCGCCAATTGCAGCACATACGGAGCGACAAAAAGTCTACAGCCAACTTACTCGAAATAAGGTGGTTGGCAACGAGTTGGACGTCTTATATATTAAGAGCGGCTTTTTCTCACTCGCTGTGTGTGGTTCGTAGTAAGCCAAAGCTCAGTAGTATAGAGCACCGTACGCAGCATACAAAGGTCAGGGGTACGGTTCCCACTGGCAGCATGTGGGTGTTGGCCTTCTACACTTGTCCATTAATTTTCTTCCATATAGTGATTTCGCTACTAATTTCACATTAATCCACACCACAAGTTAAAAAAAAACAACCCCAATGCTTTCCTCGGTTTTGATGACCTATTGCTTTCATAATATGTAATTAACGAGCCTCTCATTCCTCCTACCCTTGTCTGCTAAAGCATTGTGACACATTTTTTATGTTCTCTTGTGGAGCACTTTGCACGTTGTGGGGTCACTGTACACGTTTCCTAATATATTTAAGCAAACATATTGTACTACACGTTGTCAACGTTTTGACTGCGCTGTGCTTGATTCGTTGCTGAAGTATCCACTGAATTCAGTTCTGCTTGTTCTTATCTATGACGGCTGTACATAGACACTCGTTATATTATGTACGCGTACACAATCGCAGTAATCTTTTTCTTTTTTTCTTTTATTATTCCTCTTATTTGGTCGGCACTTTTTGAAGTGCAGACTTGCAGGTAAGATAAATGTGCGTGTGTGCGGCCTCTCTGGAAGTGGATGTAACTCAGAAAGGCTGGTTATGGTTTCAAAAG
This sequence comes from Amblyomma mixtum, assembly GCF_055824585.1. Lineage (NCBI taxonomy): Eukaryota > Metazoa > Arthropoda > Arachnida > Ixodida > Ixodidae > Amblyomma > Amblyomma mixtum. Next base: position 241,193,953 of record NC_143012.1, read on the forward strand.
GCGACTGTGATTACACCTAACTCATCGAAGATGGCAGGACCACTTTGGCGAGAGACTGTCTTTATATTAACGCGCCTGTCAAATATTTCTGCGGACGAACAGTAAACTTGTTTCAGCCTTGGTGTTATAAAACTGACGCCTAGTATTGGATGAAAAGCAGATGAGCTTGCTGGGTTGAAGTAACAGCTGCGGTAAAACAGCCTATTACGAGTAATACTCCGACAGGAAAACATAAATAAGAACTCCCAGACTCTGTACTCCGTCCTTGTGAGAATAACGGTGGCGTTAAGTAGATAAAAAGTAGGCTACGTCACTGTAGAGAGAAAAAAGCTTAAAAGTACGAAACACTACCTAACCAGGCTGAACTAGTGTTTTGTAAATATGCCACCCAGTTTCTATTTGGAACTTCTGAACGCTCCTACTGACGCCAAGGCTAGAAACAGTACGCTACAGTGTCTTCAGCAGTCATTACTCAGCAGCAACAGCTGACACCCCTGGTCGAAGGAATGCGGGACTTTTTTTGTTAACTACGTCACTGCCATATCTGTTTTCTAAACTCCACGGAACAGCGTCTGCTCTCGGGCTTTGCCAAGTGGAGCCGATAGTGTGAAGACGAGGACGAATGAGCTCTTAAGGCTAACAAGAAACCTCCGCACATTACTTTTGGCCTGAAGGCAAAAGGAAACCGGGTCACGTATAATATCCGTACCGCCACAATGTTTACTTTGAGGATAAAATGTCGTCTGGTCGATGTTCATTTTACTCCGCGGGCAAAGGCCTTCGTGCACAAAGTCCAAAGCCATATAGCCGACACTGGCCTCTGTTAACACGGAGCGTCGTAGCCCACGAAAGAACACAAAGAAAAATAAAGAGAGACCCAAGAAGTGCGAGCAGAAAATGAAAGAAAGGAAGGTTGGGAAATCAGAGAGAAGAAAGGTCAGAAGCCCCCGCCTGGATTTTTGCCCCGATCCGGACCTTTTGGCCGTCACTACCATCTGTTGTCGCCCATTTCGAACTGTATACGCTCCGATCGTCGGCTGTCCGTTCTGGCGGCAGCGAAGAGAGAGTATCGAGAAAGAAGAAATAAAGCTGAAAATTTACGCAAAAGAATTCTTCTGCCCATCTAATCGTTACTCTTTCCTTGTAGCTCTTTTCCTCGTGTTTTGTTCCACCCTTTTGTGTATGTTTTATTACACGTCTTCAAGATGGCGCTCTCTAACGCTCTTGACCACGGTTCCCTTTACGATTGCGCTGTTCTTGGCTTGGCGTGGAATTCTTAATACTGTTTCTTGTAATTTAAATTAAAGTTCGTTCAAAGGCGCCGTCTGTTCGCTATTTTGTGTGTGTATTGGGTAGACGTTCTACAGCGGTACCAAAAATTAGGGCACAAAATAACTCGGTTTATCCTAAAAATGCAAGAAGACATTTAGGTTGCAGGAAAAACAAGAAGCAGAATATTGGGTTATATACCTGGTGGGCTAAGGTTTTCGTCAAGTCTGCCATATTATGTGGCGGCTCTCACACATCTGTTTCCGAACATACCTGTGAGCACCAATCTGACTCCCGGTCTCATGTTTCTTAGCAGTGGTACTATGTACAAAAATGAATACAAACAGGGCCAGAACAGTGCAAAAGTTTGCTCTTCTATAATGCATGAGCACTAGCATCGTTTATTTGGTAAGCCCCAATAGGCACAATTAGTTGATCAATAAGGCACGAAAGTATCTATCCTCAAAGCCAGCGCACAAAGTACCTGCATTACCCTCCATGAAGTAAATATTGATCTGTGCTGCTTCTTTTTTCGGCATCAGCATTGAAGCGACAACATTGGTTTCGAACCTTCGCGCAAGTCTTTTAGATGCTCTGGGACTGAACAACTGGGCGCAGACATGTGCGGCAGATTCTGCTTTTCGGTACGCTGGAAGCGAAGAAAGTTGATACCCTGTTACTGGCACCCTTGCCGTGTGGGCATGTTTTCCTTTGTATGCTGACGTTGCTTTGGGCAGAATCCAGCGTGAGGGCGCCGATGCAACCACACGCATTCTGTGTTGCTTATATATTACTTTATTTATTCAAATATTTCTAAATTCATAGGATATTAGGATGTGGACCTGTTTTATTGCTCTTGCCGCAAGAGCAAAAATACAAGTACCGTAAATATGAGAATTAACTTCCAGTCACAAGGAGAACGAAACAAAATACAGCAAATAAACAATATTACAGGAAGTAAAGTCTTAACTGGCAGGACTAAAAGCTGTGGTTGCAATTTAAGCGGTGATTTAGACAGGCAGACAACCATGTACTGCTGGTATTTGTAATAAAGGATTAGAGAGCACAATGACGTGATAATACGGAATGCGCACCTTGTATGCATACAGCCTTTTTCAAAAGGGTGGACTCAAAATCGATAAGCAAAAAAAAAAAAAACCGGAGGAGGTATTTGAGCTTCACTGTAAGGGTATGGTGCGATAGCGCAAATATGTTAACGCCCATATATGCGGCATTAGTCAATCTCAACTTTAAATTCATCGATCCCTGAGAGTCCTTGTACTATTCCTGGCGCAGTGGTGCAGCGTTTAAGAGATTAGCCACTGCCCTGCGATGGCAGGTGCTCCCAGCGGTGGGGCTTGTGCGATCCAGGTTGCTCTTGCCGAACAACCTCTCCTGACCAGTCATTAATTTAACTGCCACCTATCATGGTGGTCAGTTTGCTTACAATCGGATGGGCAGGTTGCGATGTCGCCACAAAGTCACGTGACCTATAGGTGGCCAACTTAGGTTGCTTCTCTAAAAATTTTCAGCTCATAACGCCGACGCCGATGACGGCAGATTTTCTGCACGAGCCTTAATGTTGTCACGTTGAAAGTATTGAGCGTTAAGCTTCTAAATCACAGAGTGGGTTCCTTGTAGCACCATGGAACTCGTAAGCTGCGGAGGGCTGACAAAGAAACTTAGCCAAGTTTGAAAAGATCTGAAATGCTGGCGATGCACAACGAGCCACACAGTCTGGCCCTCAATGAAATTTCTTGGGCTCTTTACTTCTGATAAAGGCTGTACACTAATGACTAATGCAAGCTAATGCGTACTTCGAAAGGGAGTGTTTACGGTTAGGGTGCTAAATTTAATGTTTTAGCCGCGAAATTTTTCGCCGCGCTGATAGATGTCCAAGCTCGGATGTGGTTTTTGAGGGTGAAACTCTTCGAAAACATCAATAATTGGACAATATAAAATGCGTGGAACGATTTTAACGAAGCATCAGTACCATCATGTCAGAAAAAAAAAAAAAACGTGCGAGATCGGTGACCCGTTTGAAGCTTTTCAGCCGGAGCAGCTGGAGCAGCCGGAGCAACCGGCAGCTCCGGCAACCTAGGTGGGGCCACCTAGGCTACGTGACGTTGTGGCGCCACACAACCTGCTCATCGGATTGTGCGCAAACAGACCACCGTGGGGAGGTGGCAGTTTGTTTAATGATTGGCCACGAGAGGCTGCTCGGGAAGAGCAATCTGGATCGCACGAGGCCGTTTGATGGCAGCACCTTCCCTCGCATGGCACTGGCGCATCGCTTGACCACTGCTCCACTGCGCCAGGAGGGGTACAAAGATTCTCTGCTGTCTATGAATGTAAAGTAGAGAGCGACTAATTCCGCATGTACGGGAATTAATCCACTAAAGCTATCACGTCATGCACTTAAGGTAGATTTTAAGTGTTCCTTCCTGTTTTTTTTAATAGACTTTAATGCAAAGGAGATTTCCATAACGTTGGTTCCACAGTGATACAGTATATTTTGACTTAGAAGAAAGCAATGCTTCACAGAGTGATAGTAGCAGTTACAGTAGTCATGGTTCCTCCGAAAGGTTACGACGCACGAATAAGGTATATGGGTAGCGTGGCCCACAATACAAGGAATGCCTACTGGCTGAGGCTAATTGCTAGTTCTGTATACCTGTGGGCAATTTATACGATGTTACTTGTTAAAGTAAAGTTCCTTTAATGTGCAGTTGGAGTGGTGTTTATTTTTCGTGCTTCTTACGATTGCAGCGCGTACCCGTTATTCATGATTTGTTTATTTTTTATGTTTATTCTGAAATAATAATAGTTCTGTAGAGAGCTTCATTTTCAAATGAAACCACCTGCCATTTTCATTCGGCGGTCAAAGTCCATTAGAATAAACGTCAGCCTCGTTTCTTCAGCCATTGCCCTCAGGCTGTGACAATTACGCCGGTTGATCGATGCAGTGAACACGGTGCGGTAGGAATATTGCGTCAAGTACGCAGTGCGCGGCAGTCCATCGCTCTCTACGTAGCCACGTTGCCCGACTCGAAAAGGCCGGCCTGTCAGGAGTGACGTGAAATTAAACGTGCCGGAGGGCACGCTCATTGCGAAAGTTTCCATCTCTCGACTTTCGCTGGAGGCGTCGTGTGTCGACACATCAATCCATTCAAGAATGGAAGACCGAAGTGCCAGGCTTTTATATAGAAAGTCCATCGATTGGCCGCAGTGCTTACCAAATTTTTTGGAGGTTGCGGTTAATGAGGCGGAATGCGATCGACGGTTCGCTGGGTCTCCTTGCTTGCTTCGGTCTTTGCTTTTAGTCTCTGAAAATATTGTGTAAAACTTCGCTTTATATATGATCACTGTAGCCACAGAGTCATTACCGCCATTTAACACGTGTGGGAACTCACGCGAGTCAAGTTCAGTGACGTTGCGAGGTAAGCATGCGGCACTTCGTAGCTTATCCTGGGGGTCAAAGCACATGTGCGCTTTCATCGAAAGCGGAAACGGCACATTTTGGAGAAAACCTCAGTCATGACACTGACGAGCACTGAAACCTTGGCAGCTCAGTGCACAGTGTCATGGGCTAAATTATGCATTGCGGTGTGGTGGTTGTTCACATGCGACATCAATCACGTTCATCATGCAAGTAGCTGCACCGCGCGTTAGAAAACCTGTAGTCACCTGCAGAGTCATTCTTCTAGAATTACTCCGTTGTTCGGCTGGTGTTAGCCGCTTATCATTGCTTCTGGTTGGGTCTCTAGATTATTCTCTCTTGCATTGTACATGGAAATTCACTGCACAGGAGCCTGGTACTCTGTCTCCACGCTACCCTGACAACCACTGCCGCTTTGCAGCTTCAAAGCGTTGCCTTGTTTCCGCTACAGACTGCCTTTAGCTCAGCTTTTAGCGTCGACTCATTTTGATGGAGAAACAGACGCGTCTGAGAGGATTACATTGATAGGGCGGATAACTCGCTGGCTCACAGCACTAAGCAAGATTGGCAGAGTAGCGACAAAACGAAAAAATGCTCGTAACCAGGCAGCGCATCTGGAAATAAACCTTTCTCGGAGCGAGCGGGAGACTTTTGTTGAGAAAGAACAGTGGCGAGAAAAGTTGTACACAAATGCTACCCTGAAAGGCAGCTGGGTTGCTGTTTCGTTTTTTAGACTGTGTGCTTCCTTGAAACGCCCTCTTGTGAAATCTTGACAGGCTTTCTGTTTATTGTTATTTGTAAAAGTAAATAGAATCAAATGAGAACTAAGGAGAGGTGAAAATGATTACAAGAAAAAATAAGGCACAGGACATGTCGTCCGCCTGTTATGGGCAGGGAGCTCTACTGACTTGTCTAAGAACTGCTCTAACAGCGCTAAGTGCACTATTTAATAGCCCAGTTTAAAGCAACGTCTAATGGACAAGTGCTGCGATTCATGCGCCATAGCTGAGTTGAAGTCTGAAGAAAAGCTCAAAAGTATTAAAAATCTGGCAACTTTACTACTTCATTTACAGCGGCAACTGTAGTTGTGATGTAGTCGCAGCAGGAAGCATCGAGCGTGCTGATAACGCGAAGCGCTTATATTGTTTTTAAAACTGATTTTATTTATTCCGTAATTATAGAGTACTTCTAAGAAATATTTTTTTTGGCGCTATCCGGCAGTGTTCACGAAAGGAAGACAAAGTCGACGTACGCTTTCAACATGAAAACTTTTGGAAGGAAGGCAGGGGAAATAAATCTAACAACGTGGATTCTGAAACTACACGTCGATACTACCGTTGGCGGTTTCTCATCATCTATATTTAATGCAGGATATACTTATTCGATAATACGTGTAGCCGGAAGCACACTTTGCCTCCACTAGGTGCCCACTATGCCACTCTTAGAGCCCTCCTGTTTGTTATCAGCTGTGCGCATTACTTTTGTCCTGTACAAGTTCGTTTGCTGCTGTTAATTACAGCCAGGGTATCGTCAACTTGCGTTTCTGTAGTGCACGCAGCTTTCCGTCTTTGCGCCAGCTATTTTATTATCCATTGCTCCCTGCGCCGTTCTTAGCCACAATTCTAGCCTTTCTTGCACGCCTTCAAGTTGCCGATGGGGGTACAGGCAATACATGTGGCTTCTGAGATTTCTTTTTCAGAACTATAGGTAAGGCGTTGTGCATTGCTTAGTAATGACTTTAAAAACGTACTGTGCATTATTCTTATCCTTCGGTTAATTTCGGTTTCATGATTTCGCGATGAGTCGATTAATTTGGCGTGAATAGAGGTATTTATGAAATATTTCCACTACCTTGCAATCAACATTTGGTCTTTCGCTGAATTGTTGAACATTACTTTGCCATGTTTACACCAGTGTTTAGGCATTAAGAGCCCACTGACTACCAATGCATGTCGATTCAATATATGCACAATACGGGCCCACTGATAATGAAGAACGAAGTCCACGTTTACTGCGCTGAGCTGACGGCTGCGACCGTCCCTCATTGCTTCGTTGGCTACCACCGGTGTGTGCCCTGCTTTCGGTCTTGTGAGGACGATGACGAGCGAGCAGCGTCGAGCGAAGCAGAAGAAGAAAAGATCGGGGCAGCCATGGCGGACGACGTCAAGAGCCCTCCGTCTCCGAGGTCCCCGAGGACGGCCCGCAAGTCTCCGCGTTCGCGGCGAACGCAGGGCTCGCCACGGGGTCCCCGCCACGGCAGAAGGAAGAAACCCCGCATGAGAGTCATGCACGACAACGACAATGCGCCTCCCAAAAGATCCAGGTAACGCCGAGAGGCCGTTGGTGTTTTCTCTACCCCCTCTAGCTTCCCCGTCCCGCACTGCGCTTCCGACCCTTCTTTTAAGTTCAGACGAAAGTTGTATACACGAGTATACGGGCAAGGCTAAGCCTGCCTAACCCGAAACGCCATCGCCATTTATACGAAAGACTTGATAAATTTATCTCGATGTGTTCTCAATTGCGACAGTACTACTATCTACTGCGTTCATGTCCTACCTAGTAACTTCCCTGTAAAGGCTACCGGCCAAAAAGTACTTTGACCAACACTGTTTTGAGCAACAGTTCCCACTTCCGAGTTATTGATCAATTCGCTCTCGCTCTACTATAAGCTGCCGTCGCGGTTAGCTCAGGTGGTAGAGCGACTGCTTGGGTGAAGCGGTGGTCCCTGGTTCGAACCCCGAACCAGGGCCAATTTTTCTTTAATTACGAAGTCTATCGAAAAGCTGTATAGCTTTTCTTTGCAGCCATATGACTGTGCTTGGGTGGATGCCAGTGAGTAATTAGTCCCTTAGTAGAGACGAAATCATAAAAATGGCCACAACAATTGATAAGAGGTCTCTTATATTGCGGGAGAAATGCACCTTTCCTGTTCACCGGGGGCAAAAGTAATTCCTTTACCGCTATGCGTATTTTTAAACAGGACATTGTAGCTAGCCGGTTTTGATGACACGTTCCGTCCCTGTTGTGTGTTTGTTGTCCGCTTCAGTTCTATCGCCACGCCTAGACTGTGACTGTGTTAGTGATTGCTTTGCCGCTTACGAACGTACACACAGGTCGACGCCCTCACCGATGTCGCCTCCCATGGACAGCAGGTCAGGTTCGCCCGAGTCTCCGTCCACGCCGCGAGCCATCGACTGGACCCTGCGCTTCCTGCGATTCTCCGGGCGCCTCTACCCGTACCCACCACCCTCTCCCTCGGTGCCCTCGCAAAGCGCTGCGACCGAGTCGGTGAGAACGCCGCAACGCTATTGCAAGCGAAAATAATTTAAGGGGACATGTAAGCTCCTCCTTGAGGGTATGACGCGGTAGCGTAATGGGTTGATTCCCATGTATGCAGCAGGTCATTCTATACTTTGCATTCGCCCCGCCGCGGTGGCTCAGTGGTTATGGCGCTCGGCTGCTCACCCGAAAGACGCTGGTTCGATCCCGGCCGAGGCGGCTGAATTTCGATGAAGGCAAAATTCTAGAGGCCCGTGTGCTGTGCGATGCCAGTGCACCACGTTAAAGAACCCCAGGTAGTAGAAATTTCCGGAGCCCTTCATTACGGCGGCGTCCCTCATAGCCTGAGTGGCTTCGGGATGTTAAACCTCAATAAACCAACCAATAAACCAATATACTTTGTATTCATAGATCCCTGGGAGTCTTCATACCTCTTCTGGCGATGTGGTGTAGCGGTTAAGCGATGTTCCACTGCCCTTCAATGGCAGGTGCTCTCAGCGTGGGGTCGTGTGCTTCCCAAGTTGCTCTTCCTGAGTGGCCAATCATTTGTTTTAGTGCCACCTGCTACGGTAGGCAGTTTGATGACTATCCGGTTCGTAGGTTCGGATGACGCAGCAAGGTCACCTGACCTAAGTGGGCCACTTGCTTCCTTAGTCTGCGGCCCACCTGTCTACGGACCACCTGCCGGAGCCATGCCCGCGATTTTTCTCTCACAACGCCGACGGCGACAACGGCGACTTTGGATTTCCTGGAAAACAATCCTGCAATGCTGTGGAGGTTAAAATTGTAGAGCTTAAGGGATTTGAGCCTTAATCACTGAGCGCTAGTTGGCACTAGCGGCTGTAAGCACTACGCAGTAGAGACGGAAGCGCTGGTAGAAGCGTATTTGCAAAAATTTTACGCTCGCAACGAGTCAACTTGACACAAAAATAGGTACTATCAGCGTCAATTGAAACGCGAACAAGCCAATTGAAACGCGAACAGCAAAACTCGCAGATGTTATACTAGGGAGGCAAAATACACGAGCAGTTGATTTTCCAATCGAAGCCGAAAAGACCGCTCTTATGAAATGTTAATAGGCCACGCCTGTATTTCACCTCCAGCCTCTAATATCCTTGATTTTTTGTGCTCGCGTTTCAGGTGTTTTGTTCGCATTTCATTTGACGCTGATAGTACCTGGCTTCGCCCTTGTGTTTAGAGCACGTTTCGCTACTTGGCTTTGGTATGTTTCGAGCACTTTAAGGCACTCGGCTTAGCCTCTCTATTAAGGCGAAAGCCTTTATTAAGGAGAAAGCCATTACTAAGGCGAAAGCCTTTAATGGCTCATTCTCCCGTCCGTCCGTCCGACGTTAGATCCAGCGCCTGGGGTGACTCATCGACGAGCGCAGCTGACGTCATCGAACGGATGACGGGTATCCACCGATATATGTGAGACAGTTACTGCATAATTTCTTTTCGTCAAGTTTAATATTCATTTTCTTCATTACGGCTCCTCTTTCTCTTTATTCTTCCACTCCCACTTCCTCCCTTCCTGTACGGTGCGGTTCACGTGTCCACCGAGATGATTTACTCCGCCATTTCCTTTCCTCAAAAAGCGTTGCGTTCAAAGGTGCTTCCAACTGGCAAGGCATCGCGCCGAATGGGTGGTGGCGTTCCGAGCACTCCCTGGCCGCGCTACAACACGTTGTCACGTTCCACTCCTGAAGGCGAAGCTTACGTGTAATTAGCAGTTAATTAGTACTTAGTCATTAATCAGTAATTAGCCATTAAATATTAATTTGTTATTGCTTAGTAATTAGTCATTATGTGTGACATCATCCAGTGGCGACCTCACCAGCACCACATACGCAGTCAAAGTGGTGCGGAAAACGCTTTCGCCTCTACGCACTTTAGGCAGTTACTGTACAGCTTCCTGTCCTCAAAATACATTTTTTTAACCCCACGCCACGCTACTGTCTTTCCTTGCCTCCCTATCCTCTACACTTCTCCAGCTCTAACTAAACCGGCTTTCTTCCTCCTCCTCGACAGCTCGCTCCGCTCAGCCGGTACCATAGCAACCGGTGGCTCTCGCTCCTGGCTTATACTCTCTGCAGTCGACAGGGGAGAGTGAACGCATTATGCGCAACGCATTACACGACTGCTGTTGTACCCCCTAAATGGCTTGTACAAAGCTATTTCAGTGCAAAAATTTTGGCTGGTAGATCTATGAGAAGCTTTATTAAGGCAAAAGCCTTTAATGGCTCATGGTTGTCGTGAAAAAAGTGTGTCCCGCTTTTGACGGGTGTCCACCGAGATATGTGAGACAGTTACTGCTTAATTTCCTTTCCTCAAATACAATTTTCATTTCCTTCATTATGGCCCCTCTTTCTCTTTCTTCTTTCCCTGCCACTTCCTCCCTTCCTGTATGGTGCGGTTCAGGTGTCCACCGAGATGACAGAGAATTACTGCGCCGTTTCCTTTCCTCAAAAAGCGTTGCGTTCAAAGGGCAAGGCATCGCGCCGAACGGTTGGTCCACTCCTTAAGGCAAAGATTAAGCGTCAGTAATTGCCAGTTAATTAATGCACCAACAGAATGTGAAGTGAACAATCGCGTAGCAGAATGCAGCACTCAGGCTTTCACCTTTCACCACTTTAGTCGCTAAAGTTCCTCGTAATTTTTTTTCAGGAGAAGTGGCATCAGTTCGTAGTTTTGCGTTCAGCTGCTGGTCAAATACATTTTCATCAAAGTGCGCTTGAGCAATAGGAAACATGTGGGCCTAACAATGTGTGCTCTATGGGACGTCTACTCCGTGGTCATGTGGAAATGAGGGTAGCAGCATTTCAGGCCTACAGTGAAATTGGCACAGCGAAGTGATCTACAAACTGAGCTTGGTGTATTCATAGATTGTATAATTCGAATTATTTATGTTTTAATTAAAAGTTCTTCATGAACTGGTTGGTTTGGTTGGTTTATGGGGTTTAACGTCCCAAAGCGACTAAGGCTATGAGAGACGCTCTTCATGAACTGCACATAATCAATTTAGAGGACTAATACTAGGCGCTTCTTTTATATTTATTGAGTTCCTCGCTTTAGTTATCTTTTACTGTTTCTGACACCTACACGAGCATACGAAGCACGCCATGAAAGAGCACACTAAGCTCGTTTCCAGAGAGATATTTTTTGCTACCAAAATCACTAAGGCAGTCGTGGAAAAATTTCTCGGCCAGCAGATAACCCTGGCTCTTCAACTTGTCCACTAAGAAAGTGGCTGTGCTTTTTTCGCACATACGCTACGGCCGTTCTTGTGCCATCTTATCAGGAAGGCAGCGCTAAAATAATTCTGTAATTTGCTAGACCTTTCTTCCCTTACATAGTAAGCAAGCGTGTGCTTCTTGCGCACACTACGTTTATCATTGCTTCGCAAATGCTACTGCGCTTCCCTCAAGCAACTGCTTCCTCGGACCCAATAGCGGTACCGATACGCCATTGGCCTGACCATAAGAGGCGTTTCTCAGAAGCGAATGACGACCAGGAGGCGAAGGTTTGGATACCACTTTTAGCAGGACCTTCTCTAATTCGCTCCCATTCAACACACGCAGCTAACTGATAATCACGAATAGCGGAGCACATGGCTTTCGCGCCACGAGTTTTTGTACCGCTGTCGGATTAAAAAGAACTGCGCTGCATTCGCCGGGTTTCCTCCAATGACTGCTATTGCTCTGTATTACGCAGCCCACATCGCCCCAAAGGAAGGCTGCGCAATCCAGATTCATCTACGTTGCGACTGTCGCCGTGGCTCTCGTCTGCATGGCTCTCGTCAGCACCACCTTCTACGTCATGTGGTACAGAAACAGGAGCCCGCAGGCTTCTATCGCGAAGGTGTGCGCGACGGAGTCTTGCTTTAATTACACCAAGCTACTGCGTGACGCTATGGACGAGGACGAAAATCCATGCGACAACTTCTACAAGTACGTCTGTGGTTCGTGGAATGACAATAATAATCCCGGAGACACTGTGCTCGCCCTGGCCTGGGATAGATTCGCCCTCACCGTGGCCTCAAAGTTCGAATCACTCTATGTGCCCAAGGAAGAGCAGTCGTCTATTCACAAGGCGGCCGTCTATTGGCATGCATGCCTCAGCGTTCTGAACAGTTCCAACGTTCCCGGTGTTAAGCAGGCACTGGAAAGCGCCGGCATTGCCTGGCCACGGCGGAATCCGAAGCCAGATTTCCTCAATGCGATGTTTTTCATGACGGAGCGAGTGAACATGCCTGTCTTCATACAAATGACTACCGTAAGAACCAACTCCTCAGCCTACTTCTTGTTTTTCGGTCAGTGGGTGATGTTCGCTGAGAAAATGAGATCACTCGCCATTCTGTACAGGACAAAACAACTGGCTAATCACATGGAAGTTCTATTCAAGAGCTTCGGTGGCACGAATGATTCTCGTCTCAGCGAACTGGTGAAACAATTTGAAGATATGGCGGAATTCTTCGCCCGCTACTCCAACGACTCTAGGAGCACGACAAGATATCCCAACGCAACGGCATTCATCCAGTTCACGCCAACGATATCACTAGAAAAGTGGGACTCTCTGTACAAGCGCTATCGAGGTGTCAGTGTCAGCGGCGCCCAAGGAGTCTCCATCATGGGCGTTGAGTACTTTGCGGCCGTTTTCCAGCTGCACCAAAAATACGGAAACGCAGTTATGAACGACATTGTAGAAGGGCTCGCTGTCGAAAATCTCATCGGCTTTACGGAACCTCGCATTCTCGAGAGCTTTTACGGGAACCTCGGAGATGTGAGGAATGTTTTGCGTGAAAACTGCTTCGCAGTCAGTTATAGCATATTCGGCTACGCCATAAACTATTTTTTCCTGAGATCAAAATCCGTGCCTTATGACGATGTCAAGAAACTAGCGCAAGAGGTTCGCGAAGATTTGCCGAAGCTACTGAGCGGAAATTCTTCGGTTCTGGCACGAGTAACGAATACAAATTATTTCAAGGCTGCTTTTATCATCCTAGAGAGATCCCGGCCCGGCGGGTACCTTTCTGCATACACAAACTATCCCGACATGACGCGGGACCCGCTTAAAAATTGGATGCTCGTAGTGGAGCACGGTAAAAAGGAAGCTGCAATAAAAGATCCCTTCATTATTTATAATAAGCGCGATAATACCAAGTTCAAAGGCTTTCGCCTTATGATGCCCCAGCTCTTCTCCCCTGTATTCGCCAGCGACGCCCACTGGGCGATCCGCTACGGCGGCCTCGGCGCGCGAATAGCAGCCGCACTGCTCTGCGACTACGTCGAGGGCAGCGGAAAATCCAAGGAAGTCTACCGCGCCAACCAGGATTGCCTTTCCGGCAAGTCTGCAGCGCCCATTGACGAGAATCTTCAAATCGCCGTAGCATCCGCGGGGGTGATTTCACGCCTTTTCGAGAAGGCGAGGTCTAAGAAGCCAGATGACGATCCACTAGTCATGGACATGCCACATTTCAAGAGCGAGAAGGTTGCCTTCATATTCGGATGTCACCTGCTCTGCGGCGAGAAAAGAGGAGAGGAGCTGTGCAACACGCCTGTGAAACACAGCGCCGACTTTGCGCGTGTGTTCGACTGTCCTCAGGACGCGCCGATGAACCCATCCAAAAAGTGCTGGATGCTTCCCCCTTAACAATATGTGATGTGCATCTGAGGCGTCGTTAGTTAAGGCTTAGCGTTATTCCAACTTCATTGGTTGGTTGCTTTAGAAGCATGCTCGTCTAGTGGCGTCCGCGGTGGTGGCCAGCTTTGCGCAGACTATGTTTTGAAAAGGCAGCAAACATTCTTTTCTTGGCTTGGGAACGCTCTTGCCACCGTAATTATCTCTGACGTCACACAACTGCCATCGTAAGAGACTTGATGATTCTACGTTTTGTGTTAATGTCGGTTGTTGAGATTCGTTCATCATAAAGACATACGTAATGTACCTCGGAATAAGATTGCTGCATCTTGATCAGCTGGAGTTCGGGATAAATTGTTTTGGGTTGTGAGAGTGATTTCCTTTGTTTAAGGGCGGACACTGTTCTCTCGACGCCAGTCCTTGCGAGCTACGAAACTTGCGATGTTTTTGTTTCGGAGAGCTGCTGGTACGCCAGCTAACCGCAGTGTATAGGTGATTCCAAATGTAAATGGAAGACAATATTAGTGAGAAAATTTTATAGCACTCATTTCATGCATTATTGAACAGATACGTATAAGCCGCCTAATTGTTATTGTGTGAATTACACAGCGTACCAAAAAACCTTGACCGCCACGCTTTGGGTTCAAATAATTTTTTTTTCAGCAGGGTCACTTTACATTTACTTTTGGCAACGGGTGTACGTTAGCAATAACAATATCGACCCGTTAAACAACTAAAGCACTGCACATACATGCTGCTTCGTTGCAAGCACTTGAAAGGTGAAACTGCTAATTTAGATTGATGTGCTAACCGCATGAAGTGTTAACAGCTAAATAACTGCTAAAATGGCCTTGTGAACGCTATTTCTCCAGCTAAAAGAACGCTACTTCTACGTTTTCAGAGAACGTATAGGTCGCCTAGCTGCTGAAATTGTACTGACGCATAATCGCCGTAAATAAACTGGTGCGACCACAAGAGAAACAAGACATTTCTTTCAAATGCAATTTATTGATATTAACAAGGAAAATACGTCTCTGCAACTGCTTGTGCGTACAAAGAACAGTATGACAACTTGTTTTTGCTAAAGCTTACACAATGGCGTACAGGTGACATTCATTTAGGATGACACAGTACAAAACGCTGTTTTTTTTTTCACAGTGGCTGTACGTTATTCTAGTTTTGGCGCCAGTTCCGCGCATATTGCTCCGTGCATATTGCTCCGTGCATTAAGCGCATTTCTTTCACAAACATTGAAGCACTGAGCGCCGTGCTCCTACTTAATAAACAGCATATTTTGCGAAAACCGCCCTCTCTGTCGCAGAACAGTTGGACTACGGAAGTCCTATATCACCACTCTTCGTCCCTCCTATCGTGTGATTAGCGATAGGTGGCAGAAAAACTGATGTGAAGGCAAGGGTTTTTGCACACAATACACCAACCCTTTTAAGCGAAGAGAAGTTATTGAATTCGTAATTTTTTCGTGCGCCTTCGGTTTCAGTTTTGTAAGATAACCTAGGGGCTGTTAGGATGCGGCAGTTGTTAGTGCGTAAATTTTTCATGTGAAAACATTGAAATGCCTCACTCCCTTGAAATATTCTCGCAGTAAGGGACACAATATCATTCGCAGTTGGGAAGTTCGCTGCTATAAATTGCGTTCAAGAAGCGATTATTTTATCGACTAAACCTGCAATGGAACTTATGAGATAGCCTTTCCTTTAGTTTGGCTATCAATATATATTTTTTTCACAGATGTCCACTTGATTTTTCTTGGGCCACTGTTGCGTTGGGTCAAACTGACCACTTATCGAGGGCGCCGTTCGCCGTGGCGCGTGCAAGCCCGTACGTAGACGGCGGACCATTGCACGACCCGTGCGGTCCCTGTTTGGCTGGGGTGGCTCTCGGCCAGGCACAAACTTCTTCGTGGCAGTCACGGTATAGATGTACCCGCGATACATGTTTTCTCCTATCTCTGCATTGAGAAGCGTCTCGTAGGCATGTCACACTCGGCCTCGGAAAGTTCGTAGGCCTCGGCACCGAACTCCAAGCCTCTGTCCTGAGGATCCAACTGTGCCTGCTTGACTTCCTCGGCGTACCTGAAAAACATAATAGGTTGGTTGAGTAAGAATGCGAACGGGCAAACGTCGGCAAGTGAGAGCGTAGCCCTGACTAACTCGCTCATCCGTTAGTGGCAAGAGCGTGTGTAATTCCGAGCTTAGTAGCCTCAGAACCAGCTCAGATAAACGCAGCTTCAAAAACTCTTGCCGGCACCGTTGCACAAGCTATGAACAAATAGGTTTGCGCTTCATACAGTGATCGCAGTGATAAATGGGGCGTAAACGTAAAAAACACGTGCACATCGTGGTGTTTCTGCTGGTTTCGGCAAAGCGTACAAATAAGAAAAAAAATGACAGCAAGTCCATTTAAAATGTTATGCATAAGAGCGTGATTTGAGACAAGAAACACGTGATTTAAACCTGAACGTATAGAAGTTGCATGAAAGCATATCACCGAGAACGAACGTACGGCAGTATCCCTAACACCTCATACAGTGTAGACTCTGTTGTCATGCCTATTACCATGAAATATATTTGCGTAAATTAAGGAAAAAAAAACTGCGTAAGCGCACAAACCTACGGTACCACATTATGAAGTTGAGTATATCTTTTGGCCTTGATAAATCGAATATAACGGACGCCTACGCAATGCTCTGCTTGGTTTGGCGATGGCGCGAGGATCTCGCTGGGCTCGCCAAGGACGACCTAGCACGAGCACACATGCTCCACACGTGAATAGAAATTGATTAGACGTGATGTTACACGTCTCGTCGTTTGAATTTGGCAGGCGCCGCTAGTTCGTGTAGCGCCCAAAAGGTCCTCGAAGGCGCCACTACACCCGCTAAATTTCGCACCGGAACTCTGGTGCAGCTGTACGTGTTGCCAGACTAGCGGCACTGGCTCAAGCATGCTTACATCAACTTGGCGAGCCGACGAGGACCTTAAGCCAACTCTAGAGGGCGCCACCGCGCCTACTTAATTTAGCATCGGAACTCCAGCGCAGCTTTCTGTCTTGCCTGACTAAGCGTTACAGCGTACATCAATTTGACCAGCCGACGAACTCCATAAGCCATCGCTTAAAAGCTAAGACAGGATAGAAGCACCATTGGAGTGGGCTGTCTTCCATACTTGTTAGCTGAAAAATATATGATAGTGGCGACATTTTTCGCGAAGGATACTGGGCACGTCAGTGAGTTCTAATTTATACCGTCCTGTTTTGTACTGTTTTGTAATTTATATCGTCCAACGCAGCGCATTGTTAAACAAATGACTTAACAAAATCCTACCGAGCGTGTACAATACATGATTTTTGTGAAACATTTGCTTGCCATCCACTTTCTACCTTTGAGGACAACACAAAACACGATCCGATTGTTTGTTTCAAAATCTCGTTAGCTTGTTTTAACGCTTCCTGCGTTTTGATTAGTTAACGCGCAATGATATGGGGCTGTAGCTCGGCCATTTTGAGTACGCAGGATGTGAGGATCTGTCCCCACCTGGCCAGCTTCCTCAGTTTGTGCTCCGCATAGAGCGCCTCTTCCTCCTGGCTCCTCCAGTGCTTCTTCTTGGGACGAGAGTAGACGTAGGAGACGCTTCCGTTGGGGTAGCCCTCGATGATGCTCACAGCCTGGAGAGTCTTCCGCAGGCTGTTGAACTTCTCTGGCGACATGTAGGCTGTGGCTGCGCAAGATAACAAAATCTTAAATTCTGGAAGCCGCCAACAAATTCGGCACATTTTCCGCACAGGAATGCTAGTAAGCTTCTGCATTAGGTCCTGTGAGATTGTAAGTTAATTTAAGCGTTTTGCGAGTCTGTTCCACCATTACATCATCAGCAAATTCGAAATTCAGTGTCCCCATTTTTCTTTCAATATATAAAAATAAGTTGAGAAAAAGTTATAATGAAAAAGGGTACACAATTGCCATACTGTCAGGAGAAAATAGAGTGAGGTTGCGCTTAAGTTACTTATTCGTTAACTACTTTCGTCGCGATTTTCATCAACAG
This sequence comes from Amblyomma mixtum, assembly GCF_055824585.1. NCBI lineage: Eukaryota > Metazoa > Arthropoda > Arachnida > Ixodida > Ixodidae > Amblyomma > Amblyomma mixtum. Next base: position 241,211,635 of record NC_143012.1, read on the forward strand.
CTTAAGTTCTTTGAAAGACGAAACGACGTTGGATGAACTCATGACTCAAGCAGGAGCAGAGTGGCTTCCAACTCAGTAGCTCCTACTTTTGACATTTCGTTTATATTTGCTTCTCTTTTAGTTGGTCGTACCAAAAAAATGTTTCTAGCTAGGTTGACTTTCCTATAGACAGCTATTGAAGACAAATTTAGCTGAGTAAATTGAGACTTTTAAGAAAGTAACTATGGCGCCGTTTATAAAGAGCCACGCTTAGAATCGAAGGAGGAGGAATTGGATTCCGGGCTTCAGTAGCTGCGCACAATTTTCTTTTGGAGAAGCAGCTACAGCTCATGAACCTATTATTTTCACAAAACACTGTGTGAACAACAAGCATGGAAATGCTTTGCTGCAAGTTGGTTCACATAGTGCATTAGCACTATGTATTGCGTGAGAACTATGTGCTAAATAGCACAAAATGTTGGTGTTTAGCCTCGATAGCTAGGTTCCAGGCGCATTCTCGTTGGCAAGCGCAGCAATTGTAGTACGTTGAAACAAAGGTACAAGAACATGCATGACATCTTTAGTGCGCTCTTGAGGGTACAGAACAACAAGCGACAAAAACATTACACAGACAGACAGAGCGCCAACTATGAGCTGATTTTTATTGCGCTTGAAATTCACTTTTTATGACATGTTGAAAACATGAAAAACTAAAACAACACGGCAAACATTGATGTCGTCAGGGTACTCGTGTCTGTTTCCTTTCGTCTATGGCTTTTGGGAACGCGCAGAGTGGCCAGGTTTTTCACTTGCTTAAGAAGTCGACCACTCGCTTCCTCACATTATCTACGGGTCACTTATGCACCTGCCTTCATGCCCGAACATCATGCAGATGGCTTAAAACAGAATTTTTTGCATCTTATCCTGGAATCGAAGGAGGAGTGAGGTGTTATCAAACAGGGATTTGCACTCCTTGCACTTAGAGCAATGCGCCGCAACGTTTCCTGGCATTAAAGAAGTCGAGCATGAAAACTGACTATGCCTATTTGCAGCTTTAATGACACATAAGAGCAGTGCCATTTTCCCCTATGGCTCCGTTAACCAGAATCTACAAATCATGGTTGGGGAATGGTTTGGTTTGGTTTATGGGGTTTAACGTCCCAAAGCGACTAAGGCTATGAGAGACGCCGTAGTGGAGGGCTCCGGAAATTTCGACCACCTGGGGTTCTTTAACGTGCACTGACATCGCACAGTACACGGGCCTCTAGAATTTCTCCTCCAAAGGAATTCCAGCCGCCGCGGCCGGGATCGAACCCGCGTCCTTTGGGGCAGCAGCCGAGCACCATAGCCACTGAGCCACCGCGGCGGCATTTGGGGAATGGAATCGCAATGTAAACAGCTTAGACCAAGCCACTGCAGAAGGCAGAAAGAGAGAGAGAAATATAACAATCATACATTCATATACATTTTTTAAATGAGTGCTTACCAGGTTTGGAGTAGATGTGTTTTTCAAGGAGTTCTGTAGAAGTTATTACGTCATTCTGCGTACCTAGCTGCTAAAAGACAAAATGAACAAAATATATTGAAAAAAGCATTATACCACTGAGATGACAGACATGATGTATAATTTTTTTTTTTGCAATACTTTAACAGTTTTGGGACAGGTGACAGCAAATGGCGAAGAAAGACACTATGCAACTATGTTTTTGAAAATTTCTTCATCCAAAGAATTCGTTAAAAGGAATAATATAAAAACTGCAGGCAGAGAATTTTCGGCGTCAATACCAGGCCAGAACAAACCGAATAGTTTCCTTTCACATTCGCTTGGCTGATCGATCAACCCTCAAGAGGACTAGTGGCCAATAGAACTAGGGCAACAGGACCCAGTGAAAAAACTTCTCTCATGTGGAATCGAAATTCCTCGCTAAAGGAGCTCAAAACTATCTCAGGATTTGCAGGAATGGAACAAAACTACCGGGTTTCATTTGGGCCTTCATCGTCATGCTGTTATTTGGGGAGATAGTACAAAGAAACAGACTAATTTTTTGCTTTTCTTCCGCAAAACCATTCACACCACTCTTCCTTTTTCATCAGCCTATCCCCGTCGTCTGTGTGGGGTCAGCGCTTCTAATGAAAGTCTTCCACTGCTTCCTGTCTTGAGCAGCACAAACTGACTTCCCCTGAGATATATCTCCATAAGTTATCCCCACCTCCATCGAGCACTCCACTTTGTGAGGGGAAAAATTAGCGTTCTGTCACCAGCGAGACAACTCTGCGTTTTACCGAAAACTAAAACCTTCTCTCCCTTATAAAACTGGTCTATAGAGAGTCTACAGATTTCTTATAGACTGTATTGCCTTTCTATGGATTTTTATTTTTGTCTTTTCATAGTCTATAAACTGTCTATAGAGAAAAGTCTCCTGAAAGTGTATGGCCATAAATAAATAGATTGTCTATAGAATGTCTTTAGCATTTGTATTGCCTATAGACTGTTCTCTAGGATTTGTCTATTAAAGAGTTTATAGACTTTGTAGACAGAAGTCTATGAACAGTCTATAGACTGTCTAAAAAAATTTTGTAAGGGCTGTATGGTCCGCTATCCCTGGGTTCTCACCTGCAGCCGCTCTTCCAGCTGATGCTCCGAGCCGGGCGGCCTACGCAGGAAAGGCACGTCGTAGGTGTGGTGCGGCCCCAGCCGCTCATCCTCCGGCTCCTCCGGTCCACTATTTAGGCTGCGCGCCGAGTCCCAGCCCGAGTGGAGCCCTTCCGTCGAGTATGCTGATGTCAGCTGACGTCCGCCCGTGTCGTGAGGGGACGGGTAATATAGCTGGTCTCGTTCCATGGCTCGCTGCTGCCGCTGCTGTTGGGACTGATGAAAATACTGCTGCTGCTCGTTCTTGGGCTTCTCCCAGACACTCATGGGAACGGTGTCGATGGACTTTGTGACCTCCGGCGCCTCGTCCAGCTCGTCTGTACGCACGGTAAAAAAGAAGGATTACGGAAGTCATGGGGTCGGCCTCTCTCCAGACATCCGTGGTGCATTTAGTCAAAGCACTAGAAAGTGCTCATACTTTAGGGTGTAAACCTGAACAGCTTCACTGGCGGTTCGGCTTTAGGAGGCAGGTGTTATAATAGGAGTTCCATGTGCAGAGCAAGAATAAGGGCAATATTTTGCATGTTCCGCATAATATATTATGCCGTGTGATCAATAGGCCAACGCATCGGCGGGTAAGATTGGCAGCCCTTGGTGGCTGTTAATTCAGAAGAAGCCCGTTGTAGTTCACTTCGGTCCTATTTCGCTGAGAAAATGAGGAACATCGTTGGCTGTAGCGTCACCTGCCGAAGAAAAAAGAACGTCTAGGCAAAGTTGCTCAAATGGTTCGATGCTTTTGATGTTCCGTATAGCTCAGGTGCGAGAACATAGTACAGGTCGATAAAGAATCAAATAGAGAAAAGGTGTGCTTCGTATGATACTCCGTGATATAACAGATGTTGCCACTTCCATTCATGACGATTCAGTTTTGTACATAAAAGTAAAAATATAACAATATATGAAGCATGACGCACATGTGTTCTGCAGTTCTATTTCGCTTATGAAGTGCTGCGCCAGGCTGGACCGACTGGCAGCGCTGGCTAGGAGGCTATGGCGTTCTTCTATTCAACGTGATGTTATGAGATGGGACCCAGCTTCGGAGCTGCCTCGCATAAGTTAGGCGAATTGCAAAGGACTCATGGACACATTTACCCTGTAATGTCCAAATTATGAAGGAACCAAAAAAAAGATACGTTTTAGTTATGTTACTTAATGTACCCCAATTCCAAAGCCACAATCTAAAATTTGTTGGCGCCGCTAAAATTTGGTAATTCAGAAGAATGGCCTGAGGGGCGAGTTGGTGCATGATGAAATGAACGGCGGCGCAACAAGAAGAACAAAACAAGAGAGGGGACACCACATGCGCACACTACCAACTGTTTTATTGCATGGAAAGGAGGCATATTTAAACATACAGCTCAGGCATGACACTAATCGCATTATCGCTCAGAACCCAACACGTGGAAAAGAAACAGCAACATCAGGATAAAAGAAAAAAGAAAAAAACCCTTAACCTCTGCAGCAAAAAAAAAAAAGATTTTGATAACAGAACTTTGAGCAGGCCATCTCGTAGCAAAAGCAGAGTCAAACAATCGTAGCAAAGGCAGAGTCAAACAAGAGAAGCAAAAGCAGTCAAAAAAATAAAAAAAATACAATCGTAGCAAAGGCAGAGTCAAATGTATTAAGCAAAAGCAGTCAGAACCCGAGAAACAACAAAACGGAAAGCAAAAAACAGTAACAAAGTTAACAACCCGCCTAAAACAAACAACAGACGGCCGCTAGAAATGCAGGGCTGAAAAGATGCACAGCACATGGCGTTACAAAAAACTGTCAAGAAAGGACACTTCATTTCTACGGAGGGATACTGAGGAGTCGCTAACACAAGTGCTTCCCTTCTTATTGATCATAAAGGCCTCAAGAATTTCGCGTGCCACCTGATCGCGACTCCTGCCGAGAATCCTTATTCCGTTAAGCACTGGCTCACACTTGCAATCTTTACAATGTAGGGGCAAATTCGACCCGCCTCCGTTTTCTAACGACTTTTCGTGTTCCCGTGTTCTGTCGTTAATGCAGCGACCTGTCTGGCCTATATAGACCCCCCCGCACGTCAGTGGGATTTCGTACACCACTCCGACGGCACAAGAAACGAAATGCTTGCCGTGCCTCTTTCCGCACATGGCTTTCTTCTCTTCGCTGATCCGCGAGCATAACCCGCTCAGCTTTCTTGGCGCAGAGAAAACGACAGGAACGTCGTACCGGCCAGCAACTTTCTTCAAGTTGTGCGCCACACGGTGTAAATAAGGGACCACTTGTGGTCGCTTTGATCCCGGCTTAGCATGGAATTTCTTCTTCTTTCCTTTCATTTTTTGAAGGAGGGTCTCCGCTACGCTACAAACAACAGAACACGGGAAGCCAGCCATTTGAAGCCTTTCGATCTGATTGTTAAAGCTAGCCTCAGCCATGTGAGCACAGGACTTAAGCAATGCAGACTCGAGGCAAAGTGAAGCGATCGCCCCTTTTTACTATCTTAGAGTGCGCTGATCCGTACGGAAGAAGTTCCTTTTTTGCTCGTGGGGAATACATCCAACAAACACGTCCTTCTAAAAGCTTGATATTCACGAACTTCCTGACAACAACAGCTTGCAGTTTTTAGATATTAATATCAGTTTTTAGATATTAATATCAGCGAAGAGAAGAAAGACATGTGCGGAAAGAGGCACGGCAAGCATTTCGTTTCTTGTGCCGTCGGAGTGGTGTACGAAATCCCACTGACGTGCGGGGGGGTCTATATAGGCCAGACAGGTCGCTGCATTAACGACAGAACACGGGAACACGAAAAGTCGTTAGAAAACGGAGGCGGGTCGAATTTGCCCCTACATTGTAAAGATTGCAAGTGTGAGCCAGTGCTTAACGGAATAAGGATTCTCGGCAGGAGTCGCGATCAGGTGGCACGCGAAATTCTTGAGGCCTTTATGATCAATAAGAAGGGAAGCACTTGTGTTAGCGACTCCTCAGTATCCCTCCGTAGAAATGAAGTGTCCTTTCTTGACAGTTTGTTGTAACGCCATGTGCTGTGCATCTTTTCAGCCCTGCATTTCTAGCGGCCGTCTGTTGTTTGTTTTAGGCGGGTTGTTAACTTTGTTACTGTTTTTGCTTTCCGTTTTGTTGTTTCTCGGGTTCTGACTGCTTTTGCTTAATACATTTGACTCTGCCTTTGCTACGATTGTATTTTTTTATTTTTTTGACTGCTTTTGCTTCTCTTGTTTGACTCTGCCTTTGCTACGATTGTTTGACTCTGCTTTTGCTACGAGATGGCCTGCTCAAAGTTCTGTTATCAAAATCTTTTTTTTTTTTTGCTGCAGAGGTTAAGGGTATTTTTCTTTTTTCTTTTATCCTGATGTTGCTGTTTCTTTTCCACGTGTTGGGTTCTGAGCGATAATGCGATTAGTGTCATGCCTGAGCTGTATGTTTAAATATGCCTCCTTTCCATGCAATAAAACAGTTGGTAGTGTGCGCATGTGGTGTCCCCTCTCTTGTTTTGTTATTCTTGTTGCGCCGCCGTTCATTTCAAAATTTGGTAAGTTGATATGTCGTGAATTGGAAACAATGGGAATTTGAAACAATTTGCGCAGCTAGGTGAAAGAGCAATTCGAAAGCCTCGAAACAACTTGCAAGCCTGTAGGAAGCGTAGACCATTTTTTTTTTAACCAACAATTGTCCCCTTATTCTTCCCGCACCATGCATAACAAAACGAGAGAGGAGGTGTTGTTGGGCGCTGCCTGGAAGTCGCGCAATCGCGAACACCCTTTACATCACACAGCTTCCTCACAGTAACGCCATACACTTTGACCTTAAAGTGCTGTGTACTGAGAACATGTTCAGAGCAAACTACGCATGCAAGTTCCATATAACCATATATGTACATATATGGGTGTTATATGCATATCGACTGATTGATTGATTTTTGCTTTACTGAACACATAAATCGTACATTAAAATTTGATGGGCCCGTAGGCAGAGCTAGTTTTGGCCCATAGTCACGCACGCATGGCAGCACAGTAATAAACTAGAAAGCGAAACAGTGCAAAAACATGCCAGTCATAACACGAAAAAGAAAAAACCTAACAAAGAAAATGAGAAATACAGCTCGTTACTGTACTACATATTACTAATAAAAAATCGTTTTACAGAGTTCAGAGTTATACAGTGTTTTTGCAGAGAGTTACAGAGTTCAAAGTTGCTAGATATTTTGATCTCAAGCGAGATGCCATTCAAATTTTAGCGCCGTAGAACTGCAGCAATCTCTAACCATAAAGGTAATCTCTGACCAATATATTTCATGTTTAGGACCATATATGTACGTATAGCCATATATTGGTGCACAGAGTGCAAACGCCATTTTGCGAATCCACGACACTGGGCAATAAACAGCTAAATGTGCTCCGGTAGTCGCAATTAATGCGAAGCCCTCCACTACAGCGAGCCTCGTAGCCCACTTTGGAGCTTTGGTGCATAAAAATCTCCATTGATTTTAAGGCGAAAGCCTTTAATGGCTCATACTGTCGTCCGTTAACCAAGCGTGTCACATGCGTTTAACTCGGAAACTAAAAAAGATAGAAGAAAATAATGATTGCTTCACACAGAGGAGGGAAAAATGAGCCTAGAAGCCAAGTTTGATGAGTGTAGATTAATTAAATAATTATAGGCAAAAATTTCGAATTAGCGCCAAAATAGCACGGACGCCGATATAGCCATGGGGACGATGTGACGTCACATCCACCGGAAGTCGCCACGGCATAGTGAAAATTGTCACCGAATGGTCGGAAAAACGTCGGATTTGTGTCAAATTAGGGGGTAAATTGTGTAGTTAGGCGTAATTAACAGTTAAGATCCTCGAAAGATGTATAATTTAGGTATCGATATAGCCACGGGAACGGTGTGACGTCACATCCACCGGAAGTCGTCACGGCATAGTGTCCTCGGCTTTCGCCTCTCAACACTTTAGTTGCCATGGTGTCCTCGAAATTTTTTCACGACGCTGTAATGCCGGGCTTGTTTACCTGAGCATCGCCGATGCGCAGACGTCAGTCGTCTCCGCGAGAAGACGTAGAACACGGCGACGGAGACGAGAAGCACGACCAGCAGCGTGCACACGATGGGTATGATGACGCGGATGCGCCGATGCTGCGAGTCGACAGCCTGCGTCCACTGCGGAGGCGGCACGGTGCCTGCGTAGAGGGCAGTGCTTCAAAATCCAGTTTTTCTTAATTGTTGTCGAAAAAAAAAACGGTCGAGTAATGAAAAGCTGGTGAAAATAGTATGGAAATGAAACGCTCAATTTATTTGCTAGATGGGAAACGGCGTAGTGCCGATCGTTCCTTCTGTGTGGAGTGCGCAGCTCGCGGCTCTTAAGATAGGAAATGAATGTCACTTCTTGGTATTTATTTTTTCGCATCAAGTATTAAGTTCATCTCACCCGAATGGAATCGTCGTGATGCTCAACGCTATAATGCCTTGATGAATACACACACAAGCGGCTCTTGGGGCACATAAATGGATGCTTCTGGACGCATTAAGTTTTATTTGCGTTCAAAACAAGTGTGCAAAGGGGTGGTAAATTCTAGAAATACGAGTTGAGTTTTTTTTTTTTTTTGCCTCTATACGGCCGTGCATATTATCTTTGCAAGCGTTGCAGAGGCTAATGCGAAATTTGTTGCAAGGAACCATGCAAGTCGGAGCAGAACGCTTTATTTTCACTTATTCCTGCCGAAATGACACCTCTTTGCGTATCAGTTATTGTTATAGACACACAACATTTTCTTTTTTATGAAAGTCAATACCTGCTACCTTCTCAGTGCATTAAGGTTCAGAATTTCTAACTTTTTTTTTTTACTTAGTTTGTGTCAGTCAATTTAAAAAGGCGACGCTCGAAATGCCCCCCGAAGCTAGACAAAAAAAAAAAGTCTTGTAGTTCATGTCCTGGCAATTTCGTAGGCAGACATGTTCCTTATCCTGCATTTTCATGGGTGTTTCATATTCCTGTGGCGAGGGTTTAGAAAGAGAACTAGAGATGCCACATTTTAAAATTCGCGAGGGGGCCATTACCAAAACCTAGTAAATCCCCGCCCGCACTTTTCTAGTCCCACTTTTCAGGCAGATCTCCTGCGGCTTACCTCCGGACAACGTGAGCGTGGCGAAAACGTACTCGGCCTCGGTAGCACCGGCGTCGTTTTGAGCCGTGACGACGAGGTCGTACCACGTGGCCGGCGTCAGGTCGCCGACGACCAGGACGGCCGGCTGCTGGTGGTCGGGGACGAGGTGCGTGGTCGTGGCCGGAGACCAGTCCCTCACCGGCTGCGGCTTGTAGAGCACGGCGAACGAGGAGATGGGGCAGCCGCCGCTCTTCCAGGCGCCCAGGTGGAGGGTCACCGAGGTCACATTGCTCTCGATGAGGTCGCTCTCCTGGGGTGCCACTGGAGCTAGGCGACGGCGAACAGAACCTTGCATTGAGGGCTCGCAACCGTGTGAAAGCAGCGAAAATATCGCCTATAGGCTGTAGTTTGTGACTTTTTTGTTGCGAAAGCAACACTACGCGAGTCGCCGAGCCATTTCGCGGAGCAGAGGAAAGGCCATACTGCGCGTGCGCGAGTAGCAGTACACGGCGCACAGCTGGCCGGGTGGCGTGTTCGCCAAATGCAGCCGGTACAGCCAGAGATGACAGCGCCGCCCACCGGCAGGTAGCAGCCACATTCAGGCTGGTTATAAATATTCATTCAGAACGACGGCTTGACATCGCCGCTATGGCGCAGTGGATTAGAGGCACGTGTTGCGTATGGAAGGTCGGCCGTTCGACTCCGCTCTCTGTACTGTAATTTTATTGTTTTTTTAATTTCATTTTTTTTTCCAATTTTTCCCCTTTTAGGTCGCAAATCGTGATGCTTAGTGGCATATAACGCCATTTAAGAGGATTTATTATCCCTTTTAGGTAAGCCGTTGTGACAATCTTCAGTCACTGTGATCAATTAACCGTGGTTTCAAGCCTTGTGGCTGTACAGGCTGCAGTTGGCGAATACGCGGCCGGGTGACTCAGAGGTGCCGCCGCCGCGCTCTCCAGTTGCGCATGCGCAGTAGCGGCGCATAGCTAGCGTGCCGGGGCCGCCGCCGCTGCCGCGCGCTCTCCATCGCCTCTCTCTCTCTCTCCTCGTTGCTTTCGAAATCCTCCAGGTTTAACCAGAGCTAAACCACTGCCAATTTTTCTTTTTCCGGTTGATTACTTTGCTTTTCTACCGCGGGCAGTAGCGACCTCTGATTCCACGATTGAAAGTAAGCAGGCAATTGATCCACGGGCTCGAGTATCGAAGTTGAAGCGAGAGAATAAATTGCGAATAGGAACACGACTTTATATACGACCTAAAATCTTAATTAGGACTGCATGCGCTGTTAAAATATTCGCGAGCTTCTGGCTGAGGGCTTTCGCACGTTTATTTCGTTCCTCAATAAAAATGAAAAAAAGAAAAGAATGATTGTGGGCGCCCTGGTTTGCAAAGTGATTTTTTGTGATGGCCTAAAGTGTTAGCTCTATGAGAACAACACATGACTTCGTATGCTATAAGGAGCGAGCAGGGCTTAGGGTATCAGAGAAAAAGCTAGCCACATTAACTCGAAGAAGCATAAATATATTTGTGACGCACTTCAACTGCTTCGGCTAACCATGCAAGCTTCGCGTACTAGATTATTCCATACTTTAAACTTCAACTTAGGGTAATAAATGAAAGAGCTACTTGCTTTACTATATTATTTGCGATATGCAGAGCGGTCCACGTAAGTTGAGCCGAGGTTTCAAATTAAATCAGTGCACCAAACAAGTATGCAAATAAAACCACGTTGCTAATTCCTCACTCTGATACCAACTTTCAGTATTCTGTTTGAGTTTAGTTTACGCAACTAATCAGCTCCATATATTTAACTAATTTCTTATGTTTTTAGTGTATGAAGAAACCTTTACTTAGAAAGTGTACAGCATTCCAGAAAAACCCTACTCCTTCTCTACTTGTAAAAGAGTGCCCCGCGAAGTACGAAAAAAAAAAGAGATTTAACGCGTATATCAATTGGCGATTCAGAGCATCTACCCGAATCGGCGAAGAAGCTGACAGTCCGTCATGGTGCAATCAGAACTCAGCATCTAAATATAAATCGCCCATTGAAAAACGCTCTTCGGTTTCGCGTAGCAAGAAAACGTGCACCGGATCGCCAATCGGCGTACGTCATTACTCAACAGGCGCTCGAGCGGCAAAATTTCGGAGCTTTCAGACGAGCAGCTCATGAACGAAGTAAGCTCCTAATCTATAATCCGTTGCCGTTACGAGGCTGGTTCATATGCGCCAGCGGCGAAATGCGCGGCAGCAGTCAAGCGTACTGAGTGAAGAAGCGGTGCTGGCGGCACGCGGCAGCCATAAATAAGCCATCTCGCAGCAACCGAAAAGCTGTTACTGGAGTGCTGGCTGGCGTAATTTTTATGTCATCTTGCTTATGTGCCTCTATGAGCCTATGCGATACGGTGTGCAGATAATATCACTTACGAGATTTTTTTTTCTCTCTGGCATGCTTCAGTGAAGTTCTTTTGCTCATTTTTGTTCCTGATCATCTTCGTGCTGTTCGTCTCCATCTCAGACGCCGATAACTTAATGAACTTCTTTCGAAATCCATTTTACCGACATTGTTGTGTTCTCGGTTTTAGTGCAATAGTTGCCTCGTTCTATAATTTATTTGGGGCCCTGAACCTAGTTAAACAAACAAACAAACAAACAAACAAACAAACAAACAAACAAACAAACAAACAAACAAACAAACAAACAAACAAACAAACAAACAAACAAACAAACAAACAAACAAACAAACAAACAAACAAACAAACAAACAAACAAACAAACAAACAAACAAGCAAACAAACAAACAAACAAACAAACATATAAATAAATAATTAAGTGAAGCGTTCCTATTATTTTCACGCCTCATTCTTAGTCAATATTTAGCGGCGCACATTCTACTTGTGCGCATGCAGCATAGTTCAGCGGACAAGCACCGCTTTAAAATTACTCAGTCGTGTACAAAGCACCCCTCAGTAATACTCTGAATAATTTCTTCCAAATGTTTCAAAACACTGTGCGAGTTCTACATGAGCACATTCGTCAGGATGGTCACCATTGAGGCATATGATCAGCGATCGGCGCTCACTAGATCCGTCCGTCTTGGCGTGGACAACGTTGCTCCGGGGCCCCCTGCCGGCGGCGTTGAATGCCGCCACGTAGAATGTGTACTTGCGGCCGCACCTGAGGCCGCGAAACACATACGCCGACCGCTCGGCGCCCGTCTGCACCTCCAGCCAGTCGTCCACGGCCTCCGTGGACTGGGCGTCGGGTGCCAGGGAGGGCTCCGGCTTGTGGAACAGCACGAACCCTAGAAGCGCAGTGTCTTGGTATGTACACTACGGCACTGATGAAGCGGGCGTATAGAAACCTTAATTTCCGCACACAATTTCAGACCAACGGGTTTGGATAAAACCGCCAAGGTGAAGGGCATCAGAAATGAAAAAGTTCCTGTTACCATCTACGTGACCATAGCGCACAGTCGAAAGCTTTGAGCTTCGTCTGAGACTACCGCAGCCTCAATAGGACACTCACCGCAGTAGCGGTGCTAAACATCTACGACAGGTGGTAGTTGGTAGCGCGGGGCAATATTAGTCAATGACTTGAAGCGAGAAGTGTGCTAGAGAGCTTGAGAGATGTGTGCAGGAAAATTCCTATGATGAAGCAGCAGGTTGCCCCTCTTGTCATACAGTACATGGGCAGCGGCTTTTCATTGTAAGCGGCCCATCCCCCCTCCCGCTTTTTTTTCTTTCATCTTCTTACACAGGAGGCTAAGAGTTCTGCACAGAAAAATATTGCCCTACTCTAATTCTCTCTACGCAGAGGGCCTGTAAAAACGTAACTCGAATAACACATGTGCTGATAGAGTGGAGCAATGCCCAACGGCTATGACTCCAATTACACCAGACTTATTTCTGTGCTTAACTATAGTTAGGACGATACGTAGTCGAAGTTATACCAAATTAAACACCACTTGTGTTCAGCGGCAGAGTTTGCCGATGAACGGGGCGAAATAAAAACAAGCACAAAAATATGCAACTTATTGCGAACTGGTCCAGCACTCTGCTCACATATCACATTGAAAGTGAGGCGGCATTTCTAAAGCTGCATCTGTGCGGGCATTGTTTTCAGCGAATAGTTTAAATTAGTTGTGGTTTTGTTATTGTGTCTTCACTGTTAAGGTAAAACTGCGACGTAAGCAAACGAATAAAAAGCTCAGTTCCAACACCTTGTGTGTATATAAAAAATGGTTTACGGCACTTCGGGAAGCTACCGCGTCGTGGCTTACTCCGCGAGCATTTAAAATGGTAATCATGCACGCGCGAACATTGTGAATAAGTTACAAATGTATGTACACCGTTTGCTAAGAGTAACCGAGCAGCAGGTTTTTGCTTCTTAACCTTTACGACATCCCTAAAAACCGAAGGGTATTAAAACGTGAGGCCAAGGCTTCACCTTAGGTTACACTTATTGAGAACGTAATGGCTGCAATAAGTGCTTCGCTGCGCGGCTAAGAAACAAGCCACCGTTGCCCGCTTACTTTTGGCAAAGGCGGCGCAAGTTTTGAAATGAATTTGGTAGTTGTTAGATTAGAGCTTTATATAGAGTTTAAAAGCTCATTTTGTACTTGTCTCACATGATACACCGGAATCAATACTGCACCAGTAAAGTGAGCGTCAGTATCCCGGTGTTCTTATCTAGACTTCGTAACGTGAAGTAACGCGAAACAGCCTGAATGCATAATGCGGGAAGTTGCTTTAGAAACGCGCAGTTCAATCTGTATTCGGAAAATATGACTGGTTCAGCGCGGTTAAAAAATTGAGCAGCTACTATTGATCTAGCAGAGGATTATATACTGGGATGCAATGGAGATGGCCTACTCTGCGCCATGCAGCGATGCCTTTGTATGCCAGCTTTCATCTGTTCTCAACGGAGTCACCAGAAAACTGAAGGTGTTCATCTATGGAGTGAACTTCTATTTGCTACCAACACGTTCTTCATGCTTCTACATGCGCTCAAGTTTCACAATTTTTATTCATCAGGTTCAAACAGAGTAGAAAGGTAATGGGTTAAAAATTTTAGCTCCTAATCTGCCCAAATAAACACACTGCTGAAATGTTTCTTTTTCATCAAATACAAATTTTGCAAAATACGAAGAGACACGGAGGTTTCATTCAGAGAATCTCAATTGTGAAATTACTTACCATTCACTGGCTGGTCCTTTTCCACATCCCAACTGAGGTGGACAGATGATGACGTGGACGACACCAGCTTTAGGTTTGGCGCCGCAGGAGGGTCTGGATATTTAGAGACAAGGTCGAACAGAGAGCTTCGCCCCATGCTAGGCAAACTTTTCTGCCCGAATGATAAAGCAGCACTTTTAAAAGCTGTACAACAGACAGAAGCCATAGCGTGCGATTGGCGTGCGTCAAGAGCACTTAATCCCAACAATTTTCGAGGAAAAATAAGGCCACATAATCAGCACTAAATGTTTCCTGAGAAAGATTTCGGCTTGTTGCCGGGTTTTATTAATGGTACCAAAGAAAAAATCATTTGCTACTGGAAATATAAGGCAGTTTATTTAATATTTCAAGTGCCAATGCTTATTTGTACTGAAAGTGATTTGCGGTCTGCGCTCTTCGCAATCAACACCATTCCGAGCACCCTTTGAAAGCACTACCCCGTGTAGAACTGTTAGTAA
>NC_143012.1:241391153-241411153 GCF_055824585.1 Amblyomma mixtum
TTTAGGTGCTCTTAAGTAATAGTGTACTGGAACTGGTGACCGATGGTGACCCACATCTAAAGATCCTGCTTAATTTCAGCTTGCTTCGTGTTCCCTGTATCTGAGACATGGACTAGGTTTCACCGACGTCCGGGCATGAAACGCAAGCTGACCGTTAATCTAGGTCTAATCGACCTGCGTACCCGCTACCTAAAACACCGAGTTGCTGAGTGTAGAATTCAGGCATTCTTTCAAAATCATAAGGTGTTGTACTGGGTTATTTTTGAGTAATGAGGCAATGAGTTTACGTTAACTGCAGCAAATATTACACCCTATTTCCTAACCATGCTGTCGCAACATGGGCTAGGCCCCCTTCCACATGGCCGCACACCTCTGTGACTGGTGTTCTCTAGATGTGACCAAGCACGACTTACACAACAGCAGATGCGAATGTTGATTTTATTCTCAGGTTCTGGGAACATGTCCCTGTCGCCATGGCTTCATGCGATAGGCTCTGCATCTGTAGGTGCAACTACTGGTTGCCCGAGAGCGACTATATGCGTGTGAGGACTTTCACTGTTTGCAAAAATGCGCACTCACCACCTCGGACGTGCGAGAGGCGGCTCTTGACGAGTCCCACGCTGTTGGATGCCACGCACCGGTATGTGGCCGAGTGCACTTCCGGCCGGAACTGGGAAGGAACGAAGGCCGGAAGTACGAGAGAGCCGTCTGACCGCTTCTCCCGAAGACCCGGAACCTGCGCACAGCGTGAAAGCAATCTTGGTGAGCTTGTGTGCTGGCGTAATTAAGTGTCCAAGACGTCCAAAGTTTACGGGTCCAATGGTGGAGAGACTGGTGTCCTTAGGGTTTTTGCGCTCCAAGGAGAACAAAAAGGGTGTGTCGGTCTCGTTGTCCACTGTCTCGGAAGCTCACGCGAAACTGACCCCCTCCTCACCCTTGGCGACCATTTTAGTGGTGCGCCAGTGGCCATGTACTGCTGGAGAAGAGTCTGTACTTCCGAAAAGTGCGCCGACTTATGGGTTTGAGTTTTCACTACTCTGAAATTTCTGCGAAGTTTCTAGTGAGTCGTTTTAAAGAAGCATTTCTGCTACTTGTGCGGAAGGTGAAGTTGGCAAGAAATTTCTACAACTTGTTATTGCTAATCTTAGGCATTTAGTTTGCGGCTCTGCGTATATTCATAAAATAAACAAAAAATCACGCCCCCTCCCTCCCGTTTTAGTGCACCGTCATTACTCACGTACAGCTGGTACTGAAATTCGCCTTTCTGCCCGAGCTACACCTGGGTGCGATTTGGGGCAGATTTGGGTGCGGACAGAAGCTACGACCTCTTCCTTCATAAGGTATACTTAGAACTAGACTGCTGAAGATCCACAATAAAGAAGGTCTATTCAGGTTATTGGTCACCTCAAAAGTTCCCTTGTCTACAAACGCAGATACAAAAGGAAAACATCATGTTTTAGCCCAGCATGGTGCCCTATTTTTTTCCTAGTTCTCGCTGTATGTACTGAAATTAACCTGTTCAGCCACACTTGCCCAGTTCAAGGGTAGGCTTAATTTGCAAATACATGTTTGCAGGCGTGGTATTAGATTCGACGTGGAGCTGTTGCCTTAGGATTACATGGGTTTTGGCGAAACTAGTGATGTGTTAGATGTTGTGTCTACGTGCAGGCAACAAGTAGACATGGAGAGTATAGATATGAAGTGAACAAGAACGTCATATATATCTTTGTGAGAGAAGCCAACAGCCACAGAAACCAAGGGGAACAGGGGATTTTTAATTAATTTCTTTTTCGGTGTTGATTAGTTTAGAATATTACTGAATATGTCATCGCTTAAAGCTAATTGATTAGAAAAGCAGAAGAAAAAACAGCGGCATGAGGTTGTTTTTTCTTCTGCTTTTCTAATCAATTAGCTTTAAGCGATGACATATTCAGTAATATTCTAAACTAATCAACACCGAAAAAGAAATTAATTAAAAATCCCCTGTTCCCCTTGGTTTCTGTGGCTGTTGGCTTCTCTCATATTTATAACGAGCCCCTCATTCCCCTCACCTTGTTTGCTTATATATATCTTTGTGGCATTTTAGACAAGCGATATATTTTTGGATGGCTGTGAGAGAACGGTTTGCTTTAAGCAGTGAAATATAGCGACAGATACAAACTACGCTCGGGAAAAGTTATCTGTAAATGAAACTTGAGGAAGCAGTCTCAAGGATAAAAGTATTTGGGCGGATATCATACCTGTCTGCCACTAGATATTTTCTTTTGACCTGTCTCTGAGAATTGTTGTGCCGAGAAATGTCCACCCATAACACGTACTCAGCACACACAGGCGGTCATTGGAGGCCCGAGATAAACTGAAATGGCATTCGGTGTATACGGATGCAGCAAGCTGAAGGAAGACACCCATGCATGGTACCGACCGTATGGGTGCTACATCAGTGTTGGCTCGTTCCGGATGCATATATGTTTTGTACAGCGATGGCTGTACAATAGTGATTTACTTGGGGTAAAAGAAGTTGCCATCGCATCTGTGAACGTAAGCTTCCGGGTTCGCCCTGTGGCCAATGTATACCACGTGTGTCAGGGACACACGGGGTATACGTGTAACACACGTGGCATATATGTAGTATACATGACACGTGGTAGGACACACATGTCAGGGACACACAGGCCCTCACTAAGCTTGAAAAATAGACCTTTTGTGACAAAAAGATGACTTCGGGCAAATTAATACCTGTGTTGGAGGATGAGAGAACAGACGAATCATGTTAACTGTAGCTGGCTAGCTAAATTGTAATAGTTAACTTTTTACTATTACAGACAGGCACCTGGTTGCTATTAGATATTTGTGGCTGACGATTATTAACGGCTATGTCTGCTTTTAGAATTTCGAAAACGTGATTTTCCATGAAGCTGCAGGTCAACAAATTTTGGCTGCTTCTCGTGAAATTTGAAAATCTTGCGCTGGGTGTATGCACACAGCGACGTCCATCAAATCACGTCACTCCACGGCTCACGTACCACCTTACAATCTCTGTCTCGCGCGAGATATCCGCGCTGCGCTGCTCGCCGCAGCTCACTGCCTCCAGGGAATGGGGGGGGGGGGGGGGGGGGGGGGGGACACATGGCATGTGCGTTGCGGAGTGACATAACGAAACTGCCTGGCGCTCGACTTTCGAATTGCGCGAGGAATGACCCACATTTGTTGATCCACAGCGTTGAGGGCTGTCCCGTTTTCGAAATTCTAAAAAATTATGTGGTTATTACTAATGGTTAGTTACACATCTCTTATTGCAGCCAGGTGGTGCCTGTTTGTAACAGGTAAATAGTTATTTGTTATAATTGTGAAGACGAAGACGACCGTTCTGCTTAGCGGCGGCATTGTCATCGCTGCGCGTCCTGTGTTCTCGCCTTCGCCGACCACGGACTGTTGCCGCCCTGCTCCTGAGGTCCCAGTGCCTTTAACAAACCCCCATCCTACATTTGGTGGAGGTGCTGGGACCTTTTGACACAACTTCTGTCCGACAGTTCCGATCTTTCCCAATGGTCCCAAGTGTGTGACGACGCCTTCGATTCCTTGCGCCGTATCCTAACTGCCCCACCGATACTGCGCCACTTCGACCCGGCCGCACCCACCGAGGTCCATACTGACGCCAGTGGGGTAGGCCTCGGCGCCGTACTCGCACAACGCAAACCTGGCTTCGCCGAATACGTCGTTGCCTATGCCAGCCGCACGATCACACAGGCTGAATCTAATTACTCAGTCACTGAAAAAGAGTGTCTGGCGATAGTTTGGGCCCTTACCAAGTTCCGCTATTACCTCTACGGCCGCCCAATTGAAGGCCTGACTGACCACCACGCGCTGTGCTGGCTTTCCTCTCTGAACGACCCATCCGGTCGCCTCGCGAGGGGGCCCTTCGCCTCCAGGAATACGACATCCACGTCGTGTATCGTACTGGCCGCAAACATTAAGACGCCGACGCTCTATCGCGCTGCCCACTTCCAGCCAATACTTCGAGCCTTTCAACCTTAGACGCCTCCTCACCGATGCTTCACATCAGCGCCATGCCTTCGGCGCAGCGTGCCGACCCATGGATCTTTTCTCTTCTTGACTTCCTCACCAACTCTACGGCTGCGTCTCCTTCGCGTGCTCTTCGCCGCCATGCTTCCCATTTCTCAATTCGTGATAACCTCCTTTATCGCCGCAACTACAGCTCAGATGGCCGCAAATGGTTGCTAGTTATTCCCCGTCACCTTCGCTCGGAAGTTCGCGCCCATTTTCACGCTGACCCGGAGTGTGGTCATTTCGGAGTGTTCAAGACCTACGCTCGCATCCGGCTACGATATTATTGGCGTGGCATGTACACCTTCATCCTCAAATACGTGCGCTCGTGCCTTACCTGTCAACGTCGCAAGCCACCTCCTCAACGTTCTGCTGGAGAATTGCAGCCACTACCCTGCCCGCCACGCCCATTTTACCGCGTCGGCATTGATTTATACGGCCCCCTTCCCTTCCGTACACTTCGGCCGGCAACCGTTGGGCTATCGTCGTGGTTGACCATTTGACAAGGTATGCCGAAACCGCCACCCTTCCAGCTGCCACAGCCTCCGAAGTTGCCTCGTTTATTTTAAACCGATTCATCCTTCGTCACGGCGCCCCTCGCGAATATCTGAGCGACAGAGGCCGCGCCTTTTTATCCGATGTTGTGAAAGCACTGCTCACCAAGTGCAATATAATTCATCGCACCACCTCCGCATATCATCCGCAAACCAATGGTCTCACCGAGCGCTTTAACCGTACCCTCGGTGACATGTTATCTATGTACGTCTCTTCAAACCAGTCTAACTGGGATCTTGTGCTTCCGTATGTAACCTATGCGTACAATACCGCAACGCAGTCCACTACTTGCTTTTCTCCTTTCTTTCTCCTTTACGGCCGTCACCCTTCTGCTACCATCGACACCATTCTGCCGTACCAAACTGACGCTTCCGAGTATACGCCTCTATCTGAAGCCGCCCAGCACGCCGAAGATTGTCGCCGCCTCGCCCGTGCTCCCACAAGTGACAACCAGTGCAGAGAGAAATCCCGCCACGACCTCAATCAAACAGCGCCACACTTCCCCAATGGCTCCCTTGTGTGGCTCTGGGTTCCGACAAATACTCCGGGCCTGTCGTCAAAATTTCTCGCCAAATACCATGGCCCATACCGTGTCCTGGAGCGTACATCTCCAGTTAATTACACAGTCGAACCTCTCGTGCCGTCATCTGATCGCCGCTGCCGTGGACGCGAGACTGTTCACGTCCAGCGCCTCAAGCCATTCTACGACCCAGCCATCCTGCCCGCGCCCTAAGTCGCCATGTTGGCTCCTCTTTTCCCCGGGGGCAATTGTGAAGACAAAGACGACCGTTCTGCTTAGCGGCGGCATTGCCATCGCTGCGCGTGCTGTGTTCCCGCCTTCGCCGAGCACGGACTGTTGCCGCCCTGCTCCTGAGGTCCCAGTGCCTTTAACAAACCCCCATCCTAGATAATTTATTTTACTGGCGCACTGGTTAACATGATTCTTCTCTTTTATGACGTCTGCCAACACCGGCATTACTATACCGAAGAACCCTATTTTTATCTTAAAATGCCTATTAAAAAAAAGAGCAGCTGCAGACTTCCGAGAAACACTCGGGATATTAACCCAGCGGGCATGGACAATGAGGACAGTTGTGATCGGGGGGAAGGCGCTCTCGAAATGCGTCATCTGCAGTAGGCACGCACTCCAATGTAGTGCCATACGGTTAGTTGTAGTTCTCAGGTGCTCGTGCAGGTAGTGGAATGTCAAGAAATTTTGCCTTTAATTTCGCTTTTTGCTCACCGTAGTGGCTTGACTGCCGTCTTCCTTCTCCCAGTGAATGTTCGGCTGGGGCTGGCCCTGGGCCGAGCACGGAAGCACGGCTCCTGTCTCGCTCGAGAACTCCACCACCGTCGGAGGCTCCAGAACGAAAATGGGACCACGAGCACTTCCCTGAAGAGAGCCCGAAGCCAACACTGCGAGGAAAAGAGAGAGAAAGGAAAGAGGAGAAAATAAGATTGCTCGAAGTACCTACTGTGCATGCCATGCTCAGGACAAGTTCAGCGTTCCACAAGGAAAGAATGAAATTGCATCTGTAAGGCACAGCAAAGAACTGCTAAGTAGGTCAGCTTAGTGCATATTAATCACAGAAAAGGGAACCCAAAATAGTACGGGACGCTCACTGAAATCTGAAATGCCTTATTTTGATGCACACGAGGTACACATTAATAGCACTAAGAGTAGCGTGGAGAAGGCCGACAATATCGTTGCCATCAGTGAATGAAAAATGGCGTCAACCTTTATGTTCCAACGTTTAGTCGCTGACACAGGAGGCTTTTCGCTCCGTTTTAAAATTTGGCGTCCAGCCTTTTAATGCAATTGTGCCAACTGCATCCTTTTTGTGCCGCTTCAGCTCGGCCTTTAAACTTCTCAATTAAGGATGAAAAGCAGCTTGCAAGAACGTATAGATTGTTGCAGTTTTTGCACTTACAGCAGCTTATACAAAGTTAAAAAAGCTTCAGGGTGTTATTTGTATGATGTCAGAAATTAAGAAAGAAATGAAAGGGTTAGGCGATCCTGCAAGCGAGTTGCGTACGTGTGCGGAAACATTAAATAACGCATCATCGCAATTGTTTTCTCCTTTTCAGGGCACTAAAAAAACAGTTTACGGTTGTGTACTTTGAGAGATACACGTCCGGTTTAATCGAATCAAGGACTTCTAGTGACAAAAAATGAGGCTGAATGAGTAAGAAAAGTTTTTTCTGTAAAATGTTTTGACTGCGCAAACAAAGCTTTGCGGAAGGACAGTTTAGCCTACAGAAAAAAAAACACCTTTGGCAATGTACTCTGTTTGCACAATAAAAAAAAAAGGCTGTTCCGCAAGGCGAGAAAGAAAAAAGAAACCGCTTAGTCAATTTGCATTTGAATAAAATCAATGTTAATGCTTTTAACGTCGTCAGAAGACAGTTTTAACATCTGCAATGCATTGGCAAGCAGACGGCTACACCTTAACCATTGCGTGATAGGGCGAGGAGTATTTTTTTACTTAGAAAGACGATAGTAATTGAAGCTCAGTGCGAGTATAGCGAAGAAAATCTTGAAAAGTTTAAAATATATCTTTACTCAAGAAAATTGGTTTATTCGGAAAAAAGTGACTTCAGTATCAAGAACCTATGGACATTAACCGCACACTTTTTTTTTGGCGAGTGCGTTCATTGCAGAGCCTCGCAAATTGTTTGCTGAAATTAAGGACACGCGAAGTGCTTTGAACAAGATTATTTTTGAGTCAAAACAGTTTTTTGGTGGGGTGTTGAATGACTGGCGAAGCGCGAAATACGAAAGCATATAAACGGCGAAAAAAAAAAAAATGGCCGCTGCGATGTCGTCATACGCGGCCGGCAAAATTGTGACGAGCGAATGCGTAACGTGTAGTATCGTCACACATTAAACTACTGAAAAGCGAATAAAATTCTCTTCATTTAAAGTGGGAGTAGCTGGACTAAAAGCGGCTCTCTGCCAGAAAAGACAGAGGATGTTATTTCCAGAGGCCCTAATATTGCTCAACCCTAAATACACGAGACGTGAAAAATTCACTAGTTGCTTCCCTTTAAATGCAGCTGAAGAGGTTCTAGAATTCGCTCAACTTTAATTGCACGAATGCGTGAAACATGCTGGTAAAGGTTGCGAAGCTCTTTTATGCTAGAATTTCAGGGGGTGACGTTATTAGAAAATAAAGCGGCGGTAGCGTTCACGCTTCTCCGCAGCGCACACTATCGATTTGCGACCTGATGTTGACGTCGTCTACGACTGCGTTATATTTTCAACGCACAATGCACTTGCTCGAGCTAAGAAATCCGAAGCCGCCAAAGGCAAAGCCCGCGGAGCTTTGTTTGGCGGCATCCGATGACGAATGATTTGTCGAGCGAAGGGGGCGGAAACTTGAATGCTCACCAAAGATAACGCCATTTTTGAGCTTCACGGCACTTCTACTACGTATTAGAGGAAAAGTTCGAGCATCGTTGAGACTTTAATCGGCGATGACGTCGCCATTTTAATTGCTAGCGCAAAAAGACCTCGGTATGCTTTGGCTAAAAGATTCATACATTCGAATCCCTGAATTTGGCCAAATACCTGAAAAGAACCTCAGCTTACATTTAGAAAATCACGACATGCGGTACTGTGTGGCCGAATTCAGCAATCGAATACTGGCTTATAACTTCAGCGTTGCTTGTAGCGAGGCACCGGAAATGCATAAATGGCTGCATTCATTGCTGTACACGTAGATAAGTCACACAATGCCCTGCTCTCTCTTTTTGCCAGCACCAATAAATAGCATCATCATCATAATCATCAATCCGACTACGTCCACTGCAGGGCAAAGGCTGCTCCCATGTCTCTCCAATTAACCTGTCCTTTGTTAGCTGCGGCAACCTTATCCCCTCAGACTTCTTAATCTCATCCGCCCACCTAACTTCCTGCCGCCCCCTGCTATGCTTGCCTTCTCTTGGATTCCACTCCGTTACTCTCTAACGCGAAGGCGAGATAATATCTGGTCATTAAGACCAGCTATTATCTCGCCTTCGCGTTGCATGCCCTGCCAAAGCCGAATTCTTCCTCTCGATTTCGGCTAGGATGACATTAACTCACGTTTCACTGGCTGAATCAAAAGCACCAACTAGCCCGTCTTTCATCTTTAACCTTAACCCGCGTTAAAGTCTCTCTCTCTCTCTCTTAACCGCCTTTGATTCCTCACTCACTCTGCCCGCTTCCGATCTCTTAACGTTACACCTATCATTCTTCTTTCCATAGCTCGCTGCGTTGTCTTTAACTTAAGCTGAACCCTCTTTGTAAGCCTCCACGTTTCTGCCCCATAGGTGAGTAGCGGTAAGATATAGCTGTTGTATACTTTTCTCTTCAGCCATATTGTTAAACTGCCGTACATTATCTTAGAGAACCTACCATGTTCGGCCCAGTCTATTCTTATTCTTCTAGTTATTTTCCTTTCATTACCCGGGTAAGCAGTCACTGCCTTTCCTAAGTTGAAGCAGTGCATTATCACTACCAGCAACTCGGTACCAATTGTGAATAGAAGTAATAAATTACAGCGCTGACCACTTCAGCTCCAATATGCTCAACTGTTGCGAGGCGCTGCCAGAGTGCACGGTTGCACAACTGTCTAGACACGACTACTCTTCTTTCTGCGATTGTTTTCAGGCGTTCAGTTATAATCAGGCAGAACTGCGTTTCTGGGTTGCTGCAATAATTAGATTCGGTTTGTTCAACGCTACTCAGATATTATCATTCACTGTGTTGACCAGTTAATCCTTGTGTTAGCAGTTCTGCGGCAGTGCCGTTTGTAATAGCGGGCAGTAAATACTGATGGATAGGTGAAACTAGGGAAAAGAGACACAACATAGGAGAAGATGCGAACATCGCGGCGATGGAGTTCGGGCAGATTTGTAATCCAGCGCCGTCCTATCTGCACCTTCTGTTCTGTTTTGTCTTTTTTCGCTGGTTTCAGTCCGCTGAACATAGCGCATTAGCTGAACCAGCAAGCTATGTTTTTATAATGTATGCTGATTCTGCAGGTGAAGGCAACTCCGAAAAACATTTGCATTATACAAGCCTTCACATTAAGTACTCGCTCCTTTCTTTCCCCACGCTTGGGATAGGCGGCACTTGTAACTGGTTGAGATGGATGTGATGTCGAAATATTTGACATAAGGCGTGTTTTAACGAGGTAGAAGTCGTGTATATAGAGTAAGGGCTAAAAATAACAATTTCATTTAATAATGAACCGAATGAATTGCCCATTTACGTCTCTTTTCACACATTGTTCTTTACATTGCATTTGGAAATAATGCAGCGTTCTTTTTTTTAAAGGATCACAGCTTCACTGAGTCTGCGATCCATTGACTTGTACGGCCGGACAGACACATTGTCACTGCAGTAAGCCCGATTACTTTCTCGGTGGTCCACAAGGAGTTGCTTAAGTACTTAACAAATTCCAAAATGAGGGCGGAGCAGATGCCACTGAGACCGAAATTTGTGATAACACTGCATCCGTCGTGCTGCATTAACGAAGAAAGCTGCCGGCAGCTAGCGTTAAAAGAAACATGTACAACGTTCTCGGAAAAAAATTTCGAAAATTGGAAAATTGTAAGATGCTGTTATGGAATTATTGAAGGTAAAGGTTCATTGTTATATGTGACAAAATGTGTTTCTTTTAAAGTGTTTCCATCGATCGCATCGAACAGTTAAGACGGCCTTAAGAAATCAATGGGCAACGCTTTTGATGATAGCAATGAAGCTAATAAAAAAAATGCGACTGACATCGGGTAATCTGCACACATATTGACTGTTATAGTGAACTCTTATATTATAATAAAAAAGTGCATTCTTAAAAGGTTTCCCGCTCAAAAATGCTTGTGT
Organism: Amblyomma mixtum; assembly: GCF_055824585.1. NCBI lineage: Eukaryota > Metazoa > Arthropoda > Arachnida > Ixodida > Ixodidae > Amblyomma > Amblyomma mixtum. The sequence goes on from NC_143012.1 coordinate 241,401,646, forward strand.
CCAGAATTTTCGACTATGATTACTCACGCGTGTTCAAAATTTAAGTGGCGAAAAAATATTTAACAGTGAAATGGCACCGTAATGCCTCACAATCATAGCTAACTTCCCAAACCTAGAGTCGCAAGTCAAAGCAACTTAACTCTGCCGAACCTCTTTGACTTCCATTCTGAATAAGCCGCCCCGCCCAGACTCCTATTTTTATATTTCTTAACGCATGATAGCATTAGTCACTTATGCGCCATTAAACTCAAATCAACTCAACTCAACTCAACTCAACTCAACTCAACTCAACTCAACTCAACTCAACTCAACTATTTTCTCATTTCGATAAAACTTCGGCTCTAGTCTTCAGTTTTACTTTCGTATGTTTCTGAGTGTGTTTCGCAGTGTTTGGCATTGAAGGAATATGTGTAGACCGCGTGAATAAATTCGGAGCCGTAGGAGCAAAGAACCGACATTTTGAGAAAAACCTTGCGAATATGGCAGCGTCGCTATACTTTAGTTGGTGAAATTTGCACATTATTAGGCATACTACATGTGAACAGCTACCACAACACTAACAAAAAGCAGCTTTACCTAAATTTTATAAGACTTTCTCAGGAAAAAGAACGGAGAACAATAGTGCTTTTTACTGCCAATGTCTTTATCTTCCCAACCATCTTCATTAACCAAGCACAGCGCTCTTTTAATGCGATCGACACCGCAAAGGCATGGATCGAATATTATCGTGGCATCCGCAGGGCTACCAACGGCTCTCGCGGATTGTGTTCAAGCCTGCTGTTCTGTTAACGCTATGAAATCGAACATGAACTTTTCTTTTCCCGTCATTTTTTTTTTGCGCACCAGGAAAGCTGTTCGTCCTGCTAGCTAAACTTAGTCCGTGCAATGTTCCCCAGCAACTGTCAGTGCGCGCTGAAAAGGGAAAGTTATACACGAGTAAGAGCGTGACTGAAACGCGTATAGCGTGTGTGTTTCATATGTATTGCGGTTGCGAAAGGGGACCTCACCGCGAGTTTCTGCCTGCACAGCATTCGGACGCAAACAGAGCTCGAGCTTAGTTTGGGGTCCCTCTAGCTTAGCTATTTATGTGCAAATGACCGTTAGTGCCCACGCGAACCTTCGTGTTTGCTCTGCCATGACAAACGACGAAGCAGGTAAGAACGTAGTTGAGGTCTGGAAGCTCCGTAATGCCCACTCCATGGAAATGACGCCGCTTGAACAGAGTCCACTATTCATCGAGAAGTTTGGCTGCGACTTCCCTTCGCAAGTTCCATAGCGTCCGTCTTTATGAACTAGTAGTGAGCTCGCTTGGCGCCGAGCTCACTAGTGGAAGTTTGAGATTACTTGCGGGCTTTTTATTATACGTTAGGCATACCTCGTGGTTGTGGTTGTTGTCAGAAGTGCTCGCGAAGTTTCCATCAGGGCTGCTACCGTGAGAGTGGATGATCCTTTACGCCAATGGGTTTGTCTGATAAAGTCTTATGAGTTCGCGGTCAGTTTTGGTCGAGTTCCCTCAAGTTACTCGTTGGTCTTGATAAGTAGCGGAATGTGATTTGCATGTCGCCGCTAAAACAGCACTGTAACTACTGCAATACCCCGAAGTCAGGTACTTCGACTGAAGAATTCTGAGACGTGATCGTTTTGAAACTATGCGGACCGCAGTAGCAATTAACCCACGCATTTAGTGAGTTTCATTGTTGTGTTGGCAAGATATCGTCTGATTTTTGAGTATCTATCCCCTGCGACCGTGGAGCACAGTCTGGTGTTTGGCTAATTTGTTAACCGCGTGCGCATCTCCAGGTCTCACAAATAACAAACATGGCTTAGTTTGGGGAGAACACACACAGCCTCTGCGCTGGATTAGCATTCTTGCAGGTTAACTTCATGACTCTACTTTCGAACTTAGTAGTTCCTTCCAATTTTACTGAACGCCCCTGCTTACTAGGCTTTATGCAGGAAGTTTATGCCTCCGTGCGTTTTTTGACAGTTCGGCTTTCAAATGAGTAGTTATATTCTGTTTCGCGCAAAATCTGTACAGGGATTTGATAACGACGCACTTCCCGCCCTCACTCTATCGTTCCGTCTACTTTAGGCTCATGGGTCATGATGGTTTAAAGCGAGTGCGTAAAATGCCAATTTCTCCTTGCACCAAAACATTTTTTTATAAATGACACACCGAAACTCTACCTGTCAACACGTGGCTCGATCGAAACAATATTTTTCTGTTTTCTCTAAACTGCCGCTTGTGCAATGTGCCTGAAACAATTGAACATATTGTTTTATAGACTGCAAAGACGCGATTTTGCAGAGGACGGTACAGAAAGATTTCCTCCTAAATTCCTACAGTGTGCACTACCTTGTTGTTTCCCAACTTGACTAGAAGCTCTATGATATGATTCTTCTGATTGGACTTCATAGCCTTTGGAAAGCGCGCATGCAAGACCACAACGTTGAACCTGTTGTTTCGCCCAGAATTCATTTTTATTTATTTATTTATTTATTTATTTATTTATTTATTTATTTATTTATTTATTTATTTATTTATTATACCCTCAGGGCCATTACGGCATTACAGAGGGGAGTGGTTACAAAAAATGAAATTTAACAAACAGGAGTTAATTAAACAGGCGAAGTACAAACATGACTACTACACATACATTGTTAGCTAAGACATTCAGGGAAAGAAAAAAAAACAACGCAGTATAAAATACATCCTAGTTAAACAATGTTAGCTATGACATTCTTGAATAAATGATGATCGGTGATGGTGGCCGTCGAAAAAGGAAGGTGATTCCACTCATTCGATGTGCGTGGTAGGAATGACTGAAAAAAAGTTTTAGTTCTGCAGAAAGGGATGCCAACCTTATGAATGTGATCTAGTCTTGATGATACGTACTGAGGGGGTGAGATAAGTTCGGTATTAAACTGCGGGTGATAGAATAACTTGTGAAAAAGGGAAAGGCGAAAAATTTTGCGACGTGATGATAAGGATGGTAGGTTAAGGCTAGATTACATGGCACTGATGCTTGCTGTTCTGGCATAGCTAGAAAGAATGAAGCGAGTAGAGTTATTCTGAACCATTTCCAAAGCTTGTGTTAGGTTTGTTAGGCCGGGATCCCAAATTGACGCGGCGTATTCGAGTTTGGGCCGTATTAGAGTTTTGTAAAGGAGTAATTTTTTAGAGAGGATGGCACTTTAGAAAAATTGCGTCGTAAGTAGCCAAGCATTCGATTAGCATTGGATATTATATGCGCGGTGTGAACGGCCCATGTTCACATCGCGCTGCAGGTAAAGGAATATTGCTGCAGGAATGCAGGAATATTGCTGCAGGTAAAGGACATTTACAAAGAATTAGACTTTTTACCGGATTGGTTTCCTTTTCTAATGCGCTGTATATCCTTCCCGGCTTTTTAGTTCTAATATGCTTACTATAATGTTTGTCCTACGTAGCACCTACCTAGGTTCTGTGTAGATTTTTTTCCTGTGTGTGTATAGACACACACATATGTAATACTTTCCGTGCAAAACCATGTAAATAAATACCATGAAAGAAAAAAAAAAACCTGTGGTGGCTTAGTTATTATAGCACTTGGCTGCTGGCCCGAATGAGGCGGATTCGATCCCGGCCACTGCGGCCGAATTTCTATGGAGGCGAAATTCTAAAGGCCCGTGTACTGTGCCATATCAGGGAACGTTAATTAGCCCCAGGTGGTCGAAATTTCCGGAGCCTTTCACTACGGCGTCCCTCATAGCCTGAGTCGCTTTGGGACGTTAATACACAATAAACCAAACCAAATGCATTCGCACGCACGCCATGCACGCACGCACACGCAACCAAATTTTGAGGGCTAGAAGAATAATTCTCTGAGCGTTCAGAAGACACAACACTCGAAGGCTGTACAGTGATCCAGCTATACAAGAGCTTACGAAGTTGTGCGAAAAAATGAGAAAACTAATCAGCACTGTGTTATAAAAGTCACCTGTGAAAAAAGGTGCTCGTCCCTAAGAAACCTAAGCTGGCTCTGTTTTTGGTAACCTGCAGAGGTATTCTAAATGTTTGGCCATATTAGGCACTCTGGGAAAACTACAAATGAAACAAAAAAGAGATCACGAAAATTATATAGGTTATTTAGACAAGGTACAAGCACATTCTTTTGGTATATTGTGCAGAGGAATGGGACATGCTAACGCCATCATCGTCAGTCCTAATGCTGGTGATGAAATAATCAACGTTTTATCTGCTGGAGAAATTAAGATCGCAGCACTAGGTGTGTCAAAGCACAGCAACACTTTTCAGTTGCGAGTACCGCACGTCTTATGTTAGTGTGGAGGGCGCTAAATGACTTAGTATATGCTGAGTACATAGCTTAATTTTCCCCCTTTTGCCGAATGTTCTGTTATGTTATCAAAATAACCTTTACAAACTCAGGAGAAAGTGCTACACTTTATAGTTTAAGTGACGCAAAAAAGCGTGCGAATACCCGGGAGTAAGCCCGGGACAGTCATTAAGGAAGGGGTGCCGAGGAGAAGATGCACCCACGCCCTATCATTACACCTAACGTGTAGTGCGACAGGGTGGAGTGCTGAGCCCAGTGCTCATGCCCTTGTCGGCCTTCACGACTTACTGCCACATTCAGCCCAATTCTTCATTTGCGTGGACAACGTCAGTATTCGGGAATCAGGTGTGGCGCAACCGCAAGCTCGTGAGAAATATCAGGTGGTGGAATCGATGCGGAATTCGCACCTCTACCGGTAAGGCCACGTTGTTTAGGTGAGAAGTGTTTCTTTGTTTCGTTTACACACATGCAATGAGAGCATACGCCACATGTACAGGTGAAAAGCTGCGCCCTACAAATTTATTTCTTGCTTTTTTCGGTTATTTTGCAGATATTTTGCTTATTTTGCAAAATATCTCCGGAGCTTCTATATCTTGTCCGAAAGACTGCCCATGTTCTCTGTTGTCTCGGAGGAATTGATGGGGCGCATCAGTGCTGTGGGCGCTACAGCTGCACAATGTGCTTCCTGCAGTACAGCCTCCCCATATTCGGGAATAATAGAAGTACAAAAGTCTAGCTCCCGAGAGTGTGTTAGCGCGCTCTCTTCGCATAGGTGCAGCCCTGCTGGAATGTTGGCGCCATTGCAAACCAAACGTGGGCAGCTGTTTGCATCACCCGGGAGCATGCCAATACCACATAGGTGACAGCTGACACCCCGAGAGCTCCTATTCGACACTTCACTCGGGTCCCTTGTTCCCATATGGCAACCCCCCTTGTTACCAGGCCACGTAACACGCTCGCTGAAGGGTCAAGTGTTCCCTGCGCTTTTCCGTCCCCGAGACCACTGTTTTATTTATGAACCTACATCAAGCGCGAGTGCTCCTTTCTATATTTTGCGCCAGGAAAAAGGCCAGGGTATCAGTGCTACGGTTTGTGCTTTACTAGTGCTGTAACCTCAATTTCTAGAAGATGGCAGGGACTTATAGAATATTCTAAAACATGCCACGTTAGAATTTTGAAATTCTGTCTAAAGTCACCAATCTCCTCCGACTGCCAGTCAGTTCCATCAGTCCTGAAGGGTCAGTGATCATAACGGCAAGGTTCGTCTTAAGTACAAATAGCGCACCACACTCCCTCAATGGATGCAGTACTCGCCGTCCTTCACGTTGCCATTGAGTTAAATGGTTAAAACCACTTACAGAAATGAACTGTTTTATTTTCCTGAATCTATACCCGCCCATCAACGCCTGAAAGCAGCACAATGCCACGGCAGCACAAAAATGTTGTCTCCGAAATCCTTCAACCGCGGGACAATCATACAAAATCATACTTTACCGCGGGACAATCATACAAAAAGATGACGCATTTCCTCTGTGGTTGCAGGACACTACGACCTCCCATGAAACCACCGCGCGGATGAAATTGTTCGATCTTTCCACAATGACGGTCTTCATCTAGTTATCCCTATCACGTTCCGGTTTTCTGGAGCCTGGATTACAGTTCCGTCTTCCGCCTTGAAGGATCTTCGTGAAGCGACGTGAAGGATCTTGGCTTTGTAGTCTATGGCTCGGTGTGGCTTTCACAAGCCGACACTAATTCCTCATTGATATGGCCGACACCCCTGCTTGTGACAGCTGTGGCTGTGACGAGGCAAAAGGACATCTGCTTTCTCGATGCATTACAATTAGCTCTACAAGAAAAGGCTGTGCTACGCAATAGATCTCCTAGATCCCCGTCATTTGACTAAGGATAACCGTCTCGAAGTGCGGCAACAGCTATTTACAGTACTGAACGTATACGAAATTCTATTTCGCTTCATGAGGGTGTGGCCGTTGCGCGACAGGTTGTGTCTTTGCAGCACCAATGTTCTTACCTAACCCCTTTGCTTTCCACAACTTTGCTTTAACTCCCACGTATTTTTTGTCCAGTGCGGGGCAGCTAATTGGAGCACCCTTCGGGTTAACCTTCATGCCAGTCCTCTTGCTCACGTTTAAAAGAAAGAATGGCAGGAACGTTTTAATTTTTTCTTTCTATTCCAATCCCTTTGCCTTCTCCCCATGTGAAGTCAAGAAATAGCGAACTATGAGATAGTTAATCTCCCTGCTCTTCGGTAATTTTCTCTCTCTCACTAGTAACAAGAGTCCCTTAGCTTCCCCCCTACCCTGAGCTCCCTCGAATACACAGTCGGTAGGCTTATTAGATCTTCCGAAAATAAACCAGGTGTTAAGATAACTTGTCATGCAAGGTTCTAGATTAGCAAAGGGCATGGGCTTGATAACACATGAAAGAATATTGACGCAGGAAGCGCTCATCGAATACATTTTTGTCCACTTCGCTAAAGGACTGTGTTACAGCCACAGCGCAACGTAAGGGGAATGGGAATTAAAATGCCGAGGAACACGCATTGAATTTATATCTCTGTTAGCGTGTTCTTACGGAGACAAGGAAGTAGCTGTTTAAGCACTCTTTGCTGACCTTTCTGTTTCATCCGGTGCGGTACGAGTTCATGCGGAGGTATCCTTGAAGTGCATCGAGAGCTAAAAGACATTCTAGAGATGAATGCTTATTAGATATGCTGTTGCGCTTCCTGTGAGTGCATGAAAAGAAACCAAATCTCTTTAAAGGAATGGAATATCGGTAATTTAATACTCTCGAGAAATGCTCGGACACAATTTGCGAAATTAAACCTGGCATGTGGAACGAGGAAGTGTACTGATACATGAGTAGTGCCGAGCTCGGAATGTTTCCATTATCCATCTTCTTTTCACTGGCCCAGGAATGAAACCAACGGTGTTTTGTTTTATTTTGCTAAAAAGAGTACCATCAAAACCTTCACGCGACTTGCTTTCCCGTTTTTCTCTTCCTTTTCGCTGTTGCTTTTCTGGAAGAGCTCACCGTTCACTTCACTCCCATATCTTACATATGAAATTCGCCAGACACGGTCAAAACGACATTTAGCGCATGCTAAAGCGAAATATAGGGGCGGAGATGCTTGTTATGATCTCAGGCAAGGAACAGCAGAATTTGCAGTAAGTCTAAGGATTTTGTGGAGCGCTAACTTTCTTACTCGTCTTTCTGCCACAGAAGGTCACCGTTTGTTATTTCTTTTATTCACTTCAATTTATCCGGGAGCACCTCTATTTGTTTGTAGCCTGCTGTATGCTGACATGGCGATACATTTTGAGAAACTTGGCCCCCAGAGAAAACAGCAATGACATCTATCATTGAACACAGTTTCCCCAAAATACTGTTTAACATCCAATGCTTGCATTAGCCTGTGGGAAGCGGAGGGAGGAAGTATAAAGGGAGCAAGGCGAAAATTTCTACTGGTGCCCCCTTCTCTCCCCCCCCCCCCTCCCCCCCGCCGCTCTCCTTTTTCGAAAAGTAACAACAGTGCAGTACATAGGGCGATTGATGAGACGAAACCAACGACAACTTGCAGCATGGCGCCTTTATTGCGGTGAACTAATGAGAGGAACGAAATGAATGTAGCAGATTCAAAATGAAGAAGCATTTGGAAATCGGAAGGAAAATAAAAGAAAAACATCGGCGCGTGTGCACCACAACCAAGGCAGTACTACGTCATCGTTCGCAGTGAGATAGCGATTTTTTCACAGTGATATTACTCAATGTGTGCTAAGGCTTGAATGAGTGGTATTAACTAGCTTGCGGGATGTCTGAGACGCCCGTTTGCGCTCTTTAACTTGCTTGCATATACAAACATTCACAATACAGTGGAACGCCATAAACTGGAATTCGATGGCAATAACTGCATCGTAGCACGTGCTTCTTCTTGCATAAGTTTGGGCCAGGTGTGCATTAGGATTCACTAAGGCGCATACTGCTAAGCTTGTTCTAGGTTGCTAAAAGTCCTCGCACTTTGTCCCTACGTTCTGCCTTCTTATTTGAAGACGCCGTTTACGTAGGATGAAACAGCTGTGTTGGACTAGGTGGCGCACTACGCTGTAGGTCAGTGACGAATTTGTTAGTAAGGCTTGAGCAAGTTAAGTGGAAGTGTCTCATGAACGTGTATCACGCCTATCAAAGCTCGAATGCGCGAAACTTTCTTGCCCTGCTGAAGCACACTGACTCATGCTCCGCCTCACTTGCTGTCTGACGGAGTGCACAGAGAGCCATTTTTTGAACCATGTTCATTCACCAATTTTTGCTTTATTTTCCCAATACTCAAATCACTGCTTTAGAGAGAGAGAGAGAGACTCTTTAATGAAATGCAGAGAATTTAGCCGGCGTTTAAAAATCGCTGGCATGCTACTCTGCGTAGGAAGGGGAATTTGGGAGAAAAAGACAGAAGGAGAGCAGCGTGGAAGAGGTAAAAAAAAAAAAACCCGAAGATAAAATGCGGCCATGAAATGGGTACTAAGGATGCAATGGCGACTATTGATGTAACCTATGGAATGATGGAGCGCATAGTCCGACAAATGGGCTGACGAAGTTCACTGCATGAAGAATGCATGAAGGTAACGTGCAAGTGAATTTAGAGCTTATCAAGATGTCCAATGTCTTTTAAATATGTAAAAAGAAAGTTCATTGCAAGTCTCTGTTGCCTGAAGCAGGCTAAGGGACTTAAAACTTTGTCCATTGTTAGGGGCACTGGGCAGAGCTTCTGCATGCAATGTTCATAGTACGCACGCTCATTAGCATACGCAGGGCACACAAGTAGGATATGTTCCACAGTTTCTATAGAGGCACAATTGTCACAATGCGGACTGTTCGTTTGTCCAAAACGGTATCGCAAGCCGTTTGTATATGCAGAATTCAGACGAAGTCGGTGATAAAGTGTTTCCAGTTGTCGAGGAATTCTGGGTGAGAGTCTTGATCTAAGATGTGGGTCGATTGAGTGAAGAAATTGGTACTGATGTGTCGGCCAACTCCAAAGCCGATACGTTTCTTCGTAAGCAAAACTTTTAGCCATTTGGGACGCATCCGATTTCGTGAAAAAAGTTCGAATGTATCTCCGATGTTGATGGCCCTTACGGGCCGCTTCATCTGCT
>NC_143012.1:241416153-241481153 GCF_055824585.1 Amblyomma mixtum
ACAGACGTACCAACTCTGAGCATATTTCTTGTCTTGTCTTGTGCTCCGAATCTTGTCTTCTGCTCCGAGCAAACCCGAGCTTACACAAGTTACTCGGGTTAGTTCGGAGGCGTCACGCAAGCTGTACCCAATCTGAGGAGGGCGTCGAGCAATCTAGGTCACGTCTCCTTGTGGCGTCATCACAACCTGCCCATCAGATTGTGAGCAAACTGATGTCTGTGGCAGGTGGCAGTTTAATCATTTGTCGCGAGAGGTTGCTCTGGAAGAGCAACATGGGTCGCACAGTCCTTATTGGTGACTGCGACAGAAACAGCCACCTGCCACTGCAATGGCGCATCGACTAACTGCTGCGTCACTGCTTTGATGTGGTACGACGACTCGCCGCGATCTATGAATGTTAAATAAAGAATGACCAATTGAAGAACGAAGACATGCTTTCTCACGTCAACTCGGTTTAACAACGTTAAACCTCTACAAGTTTTTTTTTCAATTCCTGAAGTGCACGAGTTTTACGTAGACGCATATTTGTCTGATCGGACAAACTTTGCGCAAGGCAGAAAAAACATAATTGACCGTGAGCAACGGGACTATTCTGGTAACATTACGGTTTGGGCGCTCAATGGCGCTGCCTGAATAGCATAAAAAGACTTCCTATCGCATTTTCCAGTATGATATTTTCTAACAGGATTACACATAACGCAGAACTCATGCATTGCAGGGTTTTCAATCTTCGTAAGTGGTCTCTGGAAGTCTCCTGTGGCAAAGAAATAAACAAAAGAGTTGAAGCGATACCCACCATAACGTGATATAGGGCCATTTTCTCGACTTGGCTTCCAATAAAATTTCCATTTTGCTTGATACAAGCCAACTGTTATGCAGCTACGCAGTTGGAGACAACTGAGTGATTGAACGGCACCCTGGGCAGCCACGCGCCTCTGCATCGTCAATATGTGTCAACGCCGCTGCATAATAACGAGGGGTAAGATAACGATCCGGGCAGTTCCTGAAGTTATGAGGGGTGTAATGGTATACAAGGAAGTATTTGCGGAGAGAGAGAGGACGCTATGGATTTTTGCGTATGTATTTGGTATAGCAGTTGTTCAGAAGAGAATGGGTTGGCACGCGCACCAGTACGGACTACATCGATGTTAGAAGTAATGGACCAAGACGAGTGAAGTGCACTTTTAATGTTGTAGCATTTAGGCTGTCGTCATGCAGTTTCGGGTTTCTCCGTAACAAAATCCCTTCATTGGATGAGAGAGGTAACATAACCTCATGACGTCATCACAACCGGTTCTTATGGGCCAACCTCACTGGTCGAGGGATGTCACGTGTCCTGGCTCCCGGATTGTGAGCAACATGCGCACCGTGGTAGGTGGCAGGTGACCCACCCCTCAAAGTTCCAAAGTACCACCAGAATTTTGGAAGTAGGCCCACCCATGAAAATGAATTAAGGTGCACAAGATTGATTTAGTGCATTATTTAAGGCGGATTAATGGATCGGATTAGTATAATCCCAAATGAGAACGCAGTAGTAGGTACTAGAACATTCTATAAGGTGATGACTCATGCATACCATATAAGGGCAATGAAACGTGTTCCAACCAGAGCTTTGGCGGGAATAGCGGAAGAACAGCATTAGGCACTCATTGTAGACACCATAGCATGCCACCTAAAGGCTGTCGCATTCTGTTTCTTAAAAATATGGTCGAGAAGGCCCCCAAGTTTTTCTGAATCGGAGTTCTCTAAGGGAGACGTTTCTCTGGTCATCAATTTGCTTGGAAGACCACAGTAGTGTCTGTCAGTGCCACAAGACTCACTTATAAAAGTGAAAAATTATTGCGAAAACTTCAGAATAGAGCGCTACTTTATAGGTCAGTTCTCATAGATGTTTTGTTTCCAGGGAAGGCGGCTGGTTAACTGTCGCTGTACTTGGTCTCGCGAGATGATGGCTTAGGTTAGAAGAAATCAAAATTGCCCTCCCGTTCAGGCAAGTGTCCGATCGGGTTAATATTGAGCAAAACTCGGATGAATAATATCTTGGGAAAAGTGATAGCAGGAGCAAGAAAATAGCAAGCAGGTAAGAAAAATGTGGTTAGTTAGTCCGTACTGAAGAAGGGAACGAAGGAATAAAATTCATACTTGGGCGCGTGAAAAAATAGGATCAAAGCGAACGAGAAGACACAACACAACACAGAATGGAAGCTGTATAGGTGCACAAAACCAAATACCAAACAAAAGGAAACACTACCCTCACTTCCACACCAGCGATAGGAAGCCACAATCAGCTCAAACCAACATGGCCTAAAAATAGACAACCACTAAAGGAAACAAAAGGTAATGCATCAAACCAACCCCCCGTACTGTGCACTCGTACTGAAGAAGCTACGTAAAAACGCTATCTCTTCATCAAGCACCTATAAAGCTTCCTTTCTGTAATAAAAATTAAGATGTTAGTCTGCGCCTGTGTTGTGTCTCCTCTTTCGCTTTGGTCCTGCTTTCCGCGCTGACAAGTATGAATCCTCACCAACTAGCCCAATTTTCTGTTCTTAATGAGGAATGAAAAGAGCAGGAAAGAAGAGAAGCAAGCAAAAAGTGAAGAAATGGGTCAAAAGCACGAGAAGCTGAAGAACCATGTGCTGAAAAGGCGAGCCCCCTCAGAAAGCCAATGCCTTCCTGACTTGCTGGAGGTATCACGGTAGGCCTTCAGGGTTAGTGATTGTGCTGGGCCGAGTCCAATGATCCTGCTCTATATCGGCGAGCGGGTACCAAAGTAAGCAAGTATGCTGCGCAGTGCTTTCTGTTCATGCATTAAACCGCACACACAACATATGCTCAGTAACCTCATCGCTGGGACCGGTGCTGCAGGCAGGGCTGCCGGTCATGTCAGTGATGATCACACCCAATGAAGACACGCCTAGCTATAGGTTATTTTTCCTTTCTTAAGGTCTCTCCAAAGTTGCGCGGTACATAACGAAACGTGACGCGTGAGCGAGTAGCTTTCACAACAGCCTTTCAGCGCTGAAATCTTGCGAAGCTTGGCAGGTGTTGGGCTTCCCTGCTACGCTTTTATTTCATGTTGTAATCTAAGGGAGATGCGCCAGTGTGCCCGGTCTACCACCTGGGAGAGCAGGGCAGGAAATCTTGCCTTCATAATCCTCATAACGCAAGGAGGTTCAATGGTATGGTGGATTATAATGACTTAACCAAACACTGGAAAGACGGGGCAAACGCGACTTCAGGCTGGTGTAAACTCCTCGCAGCAGTTGAATGGGTGGCTTTGTTGAGGGAGTTTAAGCTTTTCCTCCCCGTGAAGCCAGGTATATTCTGCACTGCGAGACGGCGAGTTGCTTGCCATCGCTAAAATAACCAGGAACGGATGCCCCCAGCCAAGTCCGGTTGCTGCTCGATTCAAGCGCCGCACAGGTTCGTTTCGAAGAGAGTGCTGAGAATGCAAAAAATTGAGCGCAAAATACACTACCAGCATGATATGCTGGTGGGAAAGGGACCATTCCTATTCTAATCTGTATCCTCCTTACTAGGGACATTCCTAGGGACTTTCGGTAGGATGGCCGATAAAAATACACAAAAAAATCTCAGGGACCCCTAATTATCTTATGTGCTGGCTGTACAATAGTATTAGAAGCTGCTAATGCCTTTATCGGATTGATGCCACTTTCCTCCAGCTAATAGGAATTACCAGGCCTGGTGACGTCGCTTCAATCCAGCCAATGGGTGAATTTTGTGACCGAAGAGACATGTTCCCCCCGTGTGGTTTTTAATGATCAGTGTCAGAAGAGTGCCCTGCCTGAAATCTATGTTAGAGTGGGAAGCCAGATGCAATTGATGTGGAAAAGAGGTTGCATTGGCTATGTGTATCTCTTCTCCTTTTAACCGTCGAAAGAAGAATGGCCTACCGGTTAACGCTTCATGCACTATCCAATGCCTAACAAAATTACTTGGAAATGTATCGCTTGTTTACGCCCTTCTTACCTGTGGATGCCGCAGTAGCGCTTTTCTGCCCTGAACAGCTGCGGAGACCACCCCAGTGAGCCACACAACCACAGGTAGGTTAGTAGCAAGTCTTCAGACTAAGAGAGCATGCTTGAAAGAACGCTTACAATTCATTTCCGAAGTATTTCGCCCCAGCCCGCGGCCTCATGTTCACACAGACTGAAATAAAGCTTGCCATTTCCCCTTTCTCCGTGCGGCTTGCGAACCTCCGTCTTCTCCTCCTTGCCTGAAGGAAGCAGCGATTTCACTGTAGCTTAAAACTGACAGCCCCTACTTTTCTTCCAAGACTAATTAATTACTGCGGTTCTTTCCGCGGAAACTCGTTTGCTAAAGCATGGCGCGGCTTACACCCACAACGATGTTCTTTGCTTGGCAGAGTAATTACATGTGGCCCGTTAACAGCGCTCTAGGCGATGAAGAAAAAGAAAAGACGCGGGTTGTGGCTACCAGGAACAGACGGGTAAAATTTCATCATACCCACGCGTTACTCAAGCATTGAAAACAAACATAAGAGCAGGGATCAAAAAAAAAAAAAAACAGAGGGAAAAGTCAGTGTAAATAAAGACAACAAAGCGGAAAGAACCAGAATAGTTGGGCGGCGGGTTGGGGCGAACATGCGCGGTTTTATAATGAGAAACGAGGTCGCGTTGAGCTTTGCGTTGTTTCCATTTTATTTTGCCTGCTATCGCCCACACTTGCGTCGAGACCTCGGCAACGCCTGCCGAATTTTTCAGGACTAAATCCGCTCAGCTCGATACCAACCACCCATGGTTGAACTAGAGTGCTCTGGCATCGAGATAAAAGAAGAATGAAAAGTTGTCGACGTGTTGTAACCCGCCATCTCGGTTTCGTAACGACTTTTTCTCGAAAGCGAACTCTGCTGGCTTCTACGAAGGCGTGATTGGCGTTTGGGTCTGGACTATATTTATTCCCGGCGTCCTGCACTATGGTACTAAAGAGCGGAATTTTGCCCACGGAATTATACAATATGGTAGGATATATTATGCGCCTGGATAAAATTGGAGCAGATCACCTACCCATCATGTCCTGAGTAACGTAAAACGAGCGCATGGCAACAGGGAGCGAAACCTCACCAAATGGTAGGCTGCCTGTTACGCAGCCTGTGATGGTACGCTGCCTGAAAGCTTAAAATTGGCTTGGTTATTTCAGTTCACCAATTGGCACTTGGTTTTCAACGTTAATCTTGTAGTACAACACCACGAACACCGCTAAGTGCGCATTGTTCAGCTGTTGTTGGAGAACGTATGGGCGACAGCAAAGATAAGCCGCCAGTTGCCTTTGCTGTGGTGGCCTAGGAACTTCTGCTTCAGCAGATTTAACGAGGCTATTTTGAACAAACTTTTACTCACTCAGCGTGTGCATCACCTTACATTCTCGCACTTCGGCTACCACGTTCGACAAAATTCTTTTTAAATATGGCATCCTCATTTACATCGTTTAAAAGTGGAAAGATGCTCTACCGCAGTAGAAGTTTATTTTAACTACGTTGCATGGTGTTTCACACAATAGTAGCCGAGCTTGACAGGCAGGTTTAGAGTGAGAGAAGTGAGAATGGGAGGGCTCCGTTCAGTAGGAGGGTTACACTTGGTGGTACAGGGTACGGAAGGCGACGCGTTGGCGAAATTTCGACACAAAAGCCCTTGTAAGCACTAATCTAAAAAAACAAAACAATTGAAAGCATGGTGCAAGATGCATATCGAGATGATCCACTAATTCTTTAATTTCATGCTCTACTCAGTAAAGAAGGGTAATTTCTTGACGTACGGGGCGTTTCTGCAAATGGTAATTCGCCAGAGGGAGATTTTCATTTCAAAAAATGAACTGACTGGTAAAATAGTAGTAAAGAATTCACGCATTCTGCATGAGAGAAAAGTTAATTCAAGGAAATGTTTCACTCTACCTTCCCGAGACAAGAAGGCTTTTTAATGAAGAACAGAGGTTCCAGCCTACTTTGAAAAATGGCTGTCTTGATACTCTGTTTTAGGGAAGGGTATTGAAAGAAAAGGCCGGTAAGGGCGCAGAAAAAATTGAAGTGAAAGAATTCTATTGAGATTAGAAATGTACGGGCATATAGTTCGGGTGAAAAAACATTGTAAAGAAATGCAAGATGCTTTGAAATTTTGTGAAGTCCAGTGAAGTGAATGGCGAATACATAGTGTTACTATGCATAGTCGCGAGGCGAAGACGACGTTGTTTTGACGCTGGGCAGTTGACGACGACGAGGACGTGGCAGCTAGTGCGTGGGGTGAACTGGTTTGGTGCGCCTTCTGACTGCGCCCTGTCGCGCCTGCTGCTAACCCTCGTAATATTTGGTGGAGGTGCTGGGTATCACACCAGGACCCTGCCCTTGACCTCCGCAGCGGTCGTCAGCTTGGAGCCATCACTATGCCGCCCAACACACCTCTGGCCGCAGTGTCACCACCAGCGCCGACCGCTGCCGTGGCGCAGCCTCGCGACCCGGGTACCTTTTGTGGCACCGATGACGTCGATGTTCAGGACTGGCTTGCCATGTATGAGCGTGTCAGTAAGCACAACAGCTGGGACGCGACCCTCATGCTTGCTAACTTGGCGAGCACGGCACGTGTCTGGTTTGAGACGCATGAGGAAGACCTCACTTCTTGGGAAAACTGTAAGCAAAAGCTCCGGGACTTATATGGCAAACCAACTGGACGCAAGCTGGGCGTTAAAAAAGACCTCGCTTCTCGAGCTCAGTCGTCTACCGAGTTCTACCTCTCCTACATCTAGGACGCCCTAGCTCTGTGCCGTAAAGTAGACAGCGTCATGTCAGAGACTGACAAGGTGGGCCACATCCTGAAGGGGATCGCTGATGAAGCTTTCAACCTTCCACTGTGCGAAGATTGCGCAACGGTCGACTCCGTGCTCCAGGTATGCCGGCAGTTTGAGCAAAGAAAACACTGCTGTATTGCTTCTCGTTTCGACCGCCTTCCGAACACGGCGGCGACATCCTCCTGCAAAGACCTGCCAACACTGCATCAGCCGACCCATTCTGCCTATTTGACCCGAATTGTTCGCAGAGAACTGGAAGCTATGACTCCCTCCACCTTCACCCCTCAGCCTGCCGACGCTGGGGTTGCGCTGATCCAGGCCGTCGTTCGCCAGGAGTTTGCGAACGTGGGTCTCAATTCTGGTCTGCCCTATGTGTCGCCTTGTTTGCCAACCACCACTCCACTGGTTGCTGTGTCTTCACAGACACCGACTATGCTGCCACGTTGCCGCTATCGGAAGGATATGAATAATATGAATAGGGGAAGTTTTTCTATGAGACTATTGCCCTGAAGAGAAGCAATTAAATGTTTTAGTGCACGATGGGCACTTCTGCTAACTGTGCATGAAAATAAGCTCATGTTGCAGTAGCAGGATCTGAAAGCCGCGTCTCACTGAGTGTGGGGTTTGAGATGATATGTTTAACGCAAACCTTAATTCCTGTACACGCTACGCAGTTTAGACGGCGCTTTTGATCCCTTGACAATGCAGTACATTTTACCCACGCTCTGGCGCCGATATTAAAAAGCGTATTTTTAATGGGCGCTGTTTATTGAACTTGCATTTTCGAGCACAATGACAGAGACCCATTTTTACCAATGGGTCCCAAGTAAGGTTTCTACGAAATGTGTCAAGAAGAGAAATATATATGAACGAAATTGCAACAAAAAACACTCGTTTGAAAAAGTCGTCCCAGCTGGCTGTTTGCTTCTCGACTAGAGTAGAAGGAGTTTTGTCATTCTTTCGATGGTTGTTTGCTTCGCGGTGCGTGAGGAAGATGGGTATTGCTGCTTCTACGCTACAAATGCACTGAGCCCATGGGCACCTGATATCTTGGTGAGGCACGAGATGAGATTTTCGCTGACCGGTGTCCAGTGTCGCCTGACTCCGTTTGCTTACACTACCGAGGGACCAACTTAGGGAAAGAAAGGAAAACAATAAAAAATAAAGGGGGAAAAAAGGAGACGACGCGCAAGCGCTTGCGACACCCGAGCCGTCTATCACGAATGCACGCAACCGGTTCAGTGGAAGCAAGACGACGCTTGACACGACATGGTGGAGCTCCCGGCGCTGCAGAGCAAGCAGAAAAGAGAGACAGAGCGAGACGACTTCCGCAGTCTCGCAGGCGCCCTTTCCGTTTGCCTGTCTTGTTGTCGCCTAAGGCAGCCTTATAGCGTCGCTTGTTTTGATCGTGTCACGTTTGTCGTTACTCGCTTCTGCCAACCTATTCTTTTTGTCATCCTTTTGCTGGCTTTTATCTGTGTCGGGCACACTTAGGCCAACTTCGGACCGTTGGCTCGAGTTCAGAACGGACACCTCCGCCGGCGGGAATACGAAATATTGCCTGCGAGGCTGCTTCGGTTGTCGTGCCGTACACGTCGCGGACGGTGTCCTGAGCGGGCTGCAGCCGCTACATTTGGCAGGGCTGGACGCATGTACTCGTAAAGACTCCTTGGATGGCATCGCACGTCATATTCGCTTGACGGGCGTGTCAATTACCTCAAGTAGTCCTCCTTTCACAGTTAGGTGTCAACCTTAGAGCACGTTATTTGACTTAGTTGAAGGCCGCCACTGGCTGAAAACTGCCGAGTGCGTAGACTGTGCCTGTGCCACAGCGCGGGTTAGTATTATGTACCGCTCCACGAACGGTTATTTCCACATAGCTCCTTCTGTCAAAACGGGCTAGCTAAGCTTAGAATAAGCTGGTGTAGTATGGACAGCTGTAGGCCCGCGGCACACGCTGGAAACCAGTGCGTCCAGAAGGCTTCACTCTTAGCAGAGCGCTGCAGGAGTTGCGCAAGCATGAGCCTGCGTACGCGTGCGCAGCGCTAAGCTGGCACGCCTGAAAGCGCACCAAATCCGATAAGCTTGCCCCCAATGTCCCGACTCCAGATTTGGAAAGACACTCTCTATATTCGTAATTGGGTGCACTGCGCCAGAGGCCACGTGTGGACACTGTCTCAGAGCTTTTCGGGTTTCAGTACTGCTTGTAATACTCAGTGATTTAGTTGCTTCTTAGTTTCCTTCCTCTGCATCTTAAGTGCCTTTGAGGCTTTCAGCAGAGACCGCGAGGTCCTCAAAGTTTGCCCACTCAGAAAATAACTTTGCGGACCCGGAGGATGCACGAATGCATTAGGCTAATGCAAACAATAGAATGTAATGAATGCTAACTACGGAACAACCCAACGGCTCAGCCATTGCTAACCTTTATGCTGGAGCTTTATTGGCGTGCAGAAATTAAGCTTCGCTTGGCATGAGCGATTAGGCAGGCGTGATACACAGCGTTTCCGAGCACGTGTGTTGTGCACGCTGACGGTCGGTCGCACTGCATTCGTAGGCCACTATCGCACACCTGAATGCATTACGCTTGGAGGGCATCACGCGCATTCATTGGAGGAGGGTATTTCTGCCGCCCTTCGTTTTTTGGTCCTTGTTGCCCAAATAGGGTTTTGTGCTTGCCGAGACAGGTTGTGCTAGTGGTACAGGGCGCTGGAGGGACACATGCGATTGAGTAATTTAAATCTGATGCATCGGAAGAAGGATAAAATGAGAACACACTGGGGTAACTGGTTGAAGTTAATCGTTTTTTCCTTCAAAACAGAACAACTAAATGAAAAAAGAAATGAAGAAATAGTGAAGAAAGAAAACAAAGAAAAATAGCAGTGAATGACCACGCCTATTTCACGATACATTTTCAAGCGCAAGACTACGTGACATTATCGGCATTAGGTTATGCCGATACGCCTCAAACTACGCCTCAAACTACGCCTACGCCTCAGACTACGCCTCAAACAACAAGAAAAGGAAAAACCTCCGAAAAACATACCGAATAACCTTGTCAAACCATCAAACCATACGTGTTCCTGCAGGTCTGAGTTGGTGACCCTATCATGAATATTTGTCCACCTAACTTTGTCTATTTACGCAGCTTACAACAGGGCGTTCGCCCGAAATGGTATGCTTTGTTATGAGTGCCACTGTCTGTGAGTAGTTGCAATCCCTCCGTTTTTCGTCGCGTTGCATTTCAAGCACTAATCAGCACTAACAAGCCCAGTTTTCTGTTGTTGAATGTTGTTCATATTTCTCAGCCTGAAAAACAGGAAAAGCAATCCTCCTATATCCTTATTCGACACAAAAATAATTAAAATATCCTCAATGGTATTCCAAGGGCCGTATTTTCTAACAATCTCTTTCGCTTCCCAATCATTTGATCCTTCGCCAATGGTCGCTGCTTCCAGTGACGTCACCGTAGGAGAGCAAGCCATGCTGGTCTTGGCAGAAACACGCTCATGATGTAAGTTACTTGCATAAACGCGACCGGCGCTGATGGCCACGAACGACGGGGCGCAATAACACGTTTTACGAACCCGACCAGTTTTGTCCGCGCTTATCACGTCTCGGAAAAGAAAGTAGGCCACGGTTCTGCGAACAATTTCCGCAGTTTGGTCGGTCTGACCGAGTCGCACTGAATGCGGAGGCAGGAGAGTGGCTTGTAGCTGCGGCTGTTTGCGTCCCCACCTGCTGACCTGCTGTTGCTTACGTCACGATTGACGTCATGGCAGAATGAATTGTAAACAAAACATATATGCTTACAAAACACGCCCGCGGCCGGTATTTAATGAACTGTGAAAGAGTTTGGAGCATTTTACCGTTTAGGAAAGCGATTTGTAGCGTGAGAGTATATACCGTGACTGAATCCACTTTCCCTCTCTTAATAAGCCTCCTTATTTAAGCCGAAATGAAACAGAAATCTATTGTTTTTAAGGTCGAAAATATTTGCGGACTGTAGACCTCGGAATTGTTCATAAAGTTTTAAATATCCTTATTGCGACTAGATGTACAAGGAAGCGGCCGAATTACTGCAGAGCACAATCCTTGAAAAAGAAACCGCCTAACGTGGAACCGAAGTTGCATGAAACAGGTGTTGCGAATTTCCCACCTATTCCAGCTTCGAGGGTGAAGCACTTAACCACGTGTCTGGCTAAAAGTTTTTCGAAGGCATTCGACTCTGTATCACACAATAAGTTGCTAGGAAAACTAAAAACTGTTATCGGGGAAGGCGACTTACTATCTTGGTTAGAAGAGTTTTTGTCAAATCGGTCTCAGTTTGTTGTTTTTGAGTATGTTTCATCCAAAACAGTTCCAGTAACGTCGGGCGTTCCTCAGGGATCAGTCCTTGGTCCATTGTTATTTCTGCTCTTCATCAATGACATAACTAATGACATTGATTGCAACATTAAGCTCTTCGCAGATGACTGCATTCTTTACAAAACTATTAACAACCGCGAAGACCATCTGTCGTTAAACAGTTCTCTAAAAAAAATAACAGAATGGTGTAACACGTGGCAAATGACAATAAACACTAAAAAATCCGTTTGTATGACAGTAACAAGAAAAAAATTCCCGTTTTGTTTTTCTTACTCTGTAAACGGCGTTCCATTAGCGAAAACTAAACACCATAAATATCTAGGTATTACGCTGTCTTCTGACCTGAGGTGGGACTCTCACATTGCTAACATCACGTCTACTGCTTTACGGAAACTTCTCTTTATCAGGAGACATTTGCGGTCCACACCAGTATCTTCTAAACTCCTGGCCTACAAAACCCTTGTAAGGCCAGTCTTAGAATACGCGAACACAGTCTGGTTCCCCCAATCAATAACTAACATCACAAAACTTGAGGCTATACAACGCAAAGCCCTACGAATAATTCACAATAAATACAAGCGCACAGATTCCCCAACATTGCTTGCAGCTTCATCCGGTCTCCAAACATTATCCGCAAGAGCAAAACAAGCGCGCTTAAAATTTTTGTTTCAATTATTACACGAGCAGTACAGGATAGATGTGAAAAAATACGTGACGTACTCACAATCGCCACCTTCACGGCACAAACATACGAGCACACTAACCGAGTATGTGTGCCATAATGACACGTTTAAGCATTCCTTTTTCCCTCTCTCCATTAGTGAATGGAATCGCTTGGATCGTAACATCACCTGCACTCAATCCTTATCAACATTCGTGTCACAGATAGAGCATTTGTCGTAATGCACAGTGGCGATGCAGCAACCGTGACTGCAAATCTAGGCAAGAAGACAACCCCTTCTAACTTGTCATGTATGCGATTTTGAGTGCATTTTGAAATTGTGCCTACCATTGTCGAAGATCTGTTCTGTATATCATTTTGCTATGGCCAATTCACTTTTCCCTACCTTTGCTTTTATGCCATGTTTGCTGCCTTTGAATAATATGTTTATATTTGTTTTTTGCACTGTACTAATTGCCCCTGCTATGGTCTTGATAAGACCAGCAGTATTGTAAATAAATAAATAAATAAAATAAATAAATAAATCATATCAGCGGTAATTAACAACAATGACGACTGTGCTGCAACGAAGCATTCTTCCGGAGCCAGTCAACTTGAACTTTCAAGGAGTTTGCTTTTTTATGGAGCATCCAAAGCTATCTTGTGTGAGCCTTGAATCAAACAACGCTATATCGACCTAATGAATAAAACTTGCAGAAGTGAACGTTAGCTGTATTGCTTGTACATTTTGCTTTCGCACTGACCGACTTTCCATTGCGTCTTTGAATTTTCGCCGTCGCTCTTTCGCCGTCGCTCTTTCGCCGTCGCTCTTTCGTACCGCTGCTGCGTGGACTTCAGGAGGGTGGAGCCTTCTGTAGGGTGTACAGTATAAACATGGATACGACTATATGGGAATAAAAAGGGAGAAGCTGTCCTCTAGCCCACTTCCTTTTGTAATAGCAAGTGCGTTAGAGGACAGGTTACTCCCTTTTTACTGCTATGTGTTTAGAGTGTAGGGGTGTGGTGGGTGGCGAAGGTCGTTGGGTGGAGGCTAGTAAGTGGGAGAAGCATTTTTTCCGGTCGGTGTCCAGAGACTCGCCCACCGGAGAATGCTGGAATGTGTCGCGATTCACTCCGACCCTGTAGGGGCACTGAACTGTGAAGGGGAGAGGGAGGCTTCACATGGGCACACCGGCCACGGCTTTGCAGCAGAAAGTGGGCTGCACTGCTCAAGCGGTTTTAAGACGACCAAGAGAGTATCAAGAAAAGAATAACCATCATTATCATCATCATAATAATCATCAGCCTGACTGCGTTATCTCCAATTAACCCTGTCCTCTGCCAGTTGGGGCCACCATACCCCCGCAAACTTCTTAACCTGATCGGACCACCTAACTTTCTGCCGCCCCCTGGAACGCTTGCCTTCTCTCAGAATCCACTACGTTATCCTTACAGACCAGCGGTTATCTTGCTTTCGCATTACTTGCCCTGCCCAAGCTTATTTCTTCCTCTTGATTTCGACTATAGGATGCCATTAACCCGTGTTTGATCCCTGACCCACTCTGCCCTCTTCCTGTCTCTTAACGTCACGCCTATCGTTTTCTTCCCATAGCTCCCTTCGCTGTCCTTAAGTTGGACGATTTTTGTTAGCCTCATTTTCGCAAGAATACCGGTGAGATGCTTGCATGCTTGTTGTTTAAGCACAGGATCTGTGCGCTTGAATTAAGCGTTTGCAGTTCAATTAATCTCTAGTAAGTGTTAGAAGTAAATTTAATCTTTATTAAGCACCTGTGAAAATTCCGGCTTCGAGATGCTGATGTTATTGAATACTTCTTGCAGAAAGGAAAACTTTGCGTTAGTATTAATCTTCATTAATGAGAAAACCGTCACAGGTGAAATAAAAGCGCAGTATTGGAATTAATGGCTGAATCAATAGTCTGGACCTCCAAAGTGGAGGCTTATGGAAACCTTCGTTCGCTCCCGTTGCGAACATAAGCCGTCAAGATTAGCATACTGGGAGTTAAATACTCTGCCCTCTCAGGTTCGAACGTTGTGAACGGTCATCTTATCTCCTTAGCGCCTTACGAGAGATTGCGAAACATCACTAGACTCGCATGGATGGGTGAACAAGAATATTGCGAATTTTCTTGCAAGATTTTTTCTAGGAGCAAAATCTTTACAGCCACTCTTACGTCACAGTCACGTTTCCCTATAACATAGCCAGTTTTCTGCGCATTGAGCCTACAAAACTAATATTTATTTAAATTTATGCACAAAATGTTAGCTTACTCATCACCACAGCATATCTACAGAAGCGAAAGTACTTATATTGCAGCGACTATTCGTAATGGTCTTTTTTTTCATGCTCAAAGCCTCCGGCACGTGGTTTCATCACTTTATTTGGGATGTCTGATGCGACCATATCTATCTGAAATGATCGCACTTATGCGGAATAAACTCTACGTTGTTCGAGACTGTTGGGGTTACTTTGCACCAAGTATCGCGAAAACTCATTGTCAGCTTTAAGCTGACCACAGCCGAGGGCGGTTGGCATTCTTTTCAATGACCGCTGAGCACGCTTACTGTTATCGTCGAGTTCAGCTTTTTTGGGTGCAAGTAAGCACAATAAAGAACTCGTTTCAGTGACACCAGTCTACTTGTCTACTGTCTCTGACATTGTAACTACATCGTGACATTTGGTGGAGGTGCTGGATAATGCACCCAACTATTCCTCCAGCAGCACCAAACTAGAAGCAGCCGTCGTCTTCAAGGGTCCTATGTAAGATAGGAAATCTACCTGAGCCCACCCGACAACGGGAAGATAGCCTCGACGTCCACCATGGGCCTATCACCCGCTTCCACCCCTGTGATTCTTCAGCAGCCTCAGGTACCTCCAACCTTGAACGGTTCCACTGGGGAAGACCCAGAGGAATGGCTTGACCAATTCGAGAGCGCGGCTACACTTAAGAGGTGGGGGGATATCAAGTCCGTCATGTTTCCCTGCTGTTTTCATGCTGCTAAAACTTGGCACGAAAACCACGGGACCAGCCTGACACTCGGGATCTGTTCAGAAGTAAGGTCCTGAAGACGCTTACCAGCGTTCAGCGCACACAAAAGACAGATACTGCTACAGTCAAGGATGTAGCAGCCAAATGAAAGTGTAAGCATATACCTGTATGTCTAGGAGATGAAGCGCCTTTTCCTGTGAGCGGATCCGGACATGAGAAAAGAAAAGAAAAGAGAAGAAAAGAAAAGAAAAGGAAAGAAAAGAAAAGAAAAGGAAATCCAATTCTTAACGCGAGGTGCAAAGAAGACACTTTTTGCCGGCCTTGTGAGGAACCCGCCAAAAATTGTCGCTGAATTCTTACATGAAGCGTCCAACTTCGAACGGACCCTCCACGCCCCGACTTAAAAGCATAACCATCCAGTACAGGTAATATGAAAGTATACAATAGCCGTATGTTACCGTTATTCATATGGGGCAGAAGCGTGGAGGCTGCCGAAAAGCGTTCATCTTAAGTTAAGGGCAACGCAGCGACCTACGGAAAGAAAATTGATAGGTGTAACGTTAAGAGATCGGAAGCGGGTGGAGTGGGTGAGGGAACAAACGCATGTTAATGACATTTGAGTAGAAATCAAGCGGAAGAAATGGGCAAGGGCAGGGCGTGTAATGCGAAGCCAAGGTAACGAGTGTATTCGAAGAGAAGGCAAGCGTAGCAGGGGGCGGAAGAAAGTTTTGTGGGTGGATGAGATTAAGAAGATTGCGGGGATACAGTGGCCGCAGTTGGCAAATGACAGCGCTAATTGGAAAGACATGGGAGAGGCCTTTGCCCTACAGTGGGCGTAGTCAGGTTGATGATGATGATGACAGGTCAGTGCATATTATCCGGACACGATGACCACCACCAACGACTGAGTTATCCGTGCAGTAATCCGGAAGGAACTACGCCTACTGCTATACCGGCTCTCCACAGCCTCAAGCAGTATCTTTGATGATGTCGTACGCCAAGAAGTGCCACAGGTGCTTGGCACCATAGCCCTGACGGCCACAGCACAAGAACCGGAGACCATGTGCTACACCGCCACTTTACGATGCTCGGATCCTCAGCGAGGGACACTAAGCCCTCGTCGATGCCAACCTGCTGTACCAGAGCGCTGCCCATATCCAGCCGCCTGTCCCACTTGCGATCTACCCGCAAGCCCTCGGAAATGCGACGCCTGAAGAACCGCTGGCAACCGTTCCGTGCGCTTTAATTGGGATGAAACAGGGCACATCCTGCGACACTGCCCTTGCAAGCTCAGAGGCCTTCGCGGTTTCTCTTACAACGCACTGCGACCATGACCCGGACAGCTACCAAGCTAAATCGAGGACTAATTTCGCTACACCCAGTGCTCGCCCAACTGTTCTTAAGGTAGCCGTCACCCTATCGCTTCGCATCACCAAACCGAAGCTATGCAGGAACGTCCTCTAGCCGAGGAACGTCCTCTAGCCTTCGTAGGGAAACTACAGAGAGCAACCGGGCAAAGGACTCATACATATTGAACGTACTGATATAAACAAAAAAAATGTATTCGAGAGTGACGCAAAATACGGTGTCAGCTCAACGATTTCAGTGTGGTGAAAGGAGCTTGCACACACCAACATATTGGCGGAATTCGTTTCACTGCTTGAATACGTAACAATTCTTACTACGCGACATCGGCAGTTAAAGCCATAAAAAATATCAGTCGTTCCTACTAAAGCTAAATGTATTAAAAATGCTTTTGTTGTCCTGTAATGCTTTTTCGACATCAGTATTACGTGCTGGTGCCCTAAGGAAACAGCAAAACATGTACATATTTCGAAATCAGCCTTTAACTTTACAACTGCGTCCGTTTCGAAAGTGACGTTTTGTGGCGCGTCACGTCTTGGGCGGCTGCCCTAGCGTAGTAGGCTAGGATTCGCTCGTTCAACGAAAACAGTTTTTTTGTTTCAGAGCTAACTCAAGCTACCTGTCGTCACCAAGAAAACCTAAAACAAAAAAAAATCCCAAATAATTACATGATTTGTATTCTAGTGGCAAAACTTAAACTTAATACAATTCGAATTATTCAAGCAACATTATAGTTCAGCGAATCATTCCCGTTACGCACAATTGCGCTGAAAGCAGACGACAAACAATGTGAACAACTCGTGCTTGCTGACAATAGCAACCCGACCGGTACCGGGCGTCATGGCTGACGTCAGGCGCTCTATTTCCGGTTACTTACATCGACCACTCCATTTTCCTCTAATATTGACCGCCGCTGTCACGAAGAGGTTATTCTTTACATGCATCGCTCGATTACTCACATATGGATATCTTCTGTAGCCGGCCGTGATTTGCGCGAAAACAAGTTCTCTTGTTGGGCGCATATTTTTTCGGAATTTTGGCCAATTAATCTGTCATTAAGGAACGTTGTTGTTGTTGTAGCGTGCAGTTGACACTGCTTTTACTGGAAGGAACATTAACCGCTCTTCTTCTCTACGGTAGGTCCTGTGGCTAATGAATCATTCTTATGTAGCGTGGTTGACAGGTTGTAAGGAACGCAAATCTGACCACCACTCGCAGTTAAACAAGGTGTCGCGGTCACAAAGACGGATCAATTCGCTTTCATTGCGCATTTTTTTGCGTGCTTAGCAAAGGCCATTACCTTTTTATTTGTTTCCGCCTTTCGCAGTAAGCTTTGCGCAAGCAGATAAGTCCTGCGTTAGGGTAATAACTATTCGGTGATTACAAGTGAATGTTTCCAGGGTTAACTAACATAATGTTACTGAAACCTAAACGACAACGTGCTCAAGGCTACAATAACCAAGGTACAGGTTGAGTTAGCGCTATTTGATGAACGTAGGAGATGTGGAAAGAGGCGCTTAACGGCCGGGTTTCAACCCGCAGTTCGGTCACGTTAGTGGTGCGTATCGAACGCAAATGGTGGGCGTTATTGATTGTGGGGTTTAGAAAAATAGCTACTCAGAGATCAACGTAGACTAGACCACGCGGTGAACATTCATTTTCGAGGACAACTTTCGAGGAAATTAAAAATAAATGGGAGCAAAATTAGGCACGTCTGGTTACTATAATCAATACGTTTTCTTGAACTAGGAAGCCCAAGGAAAGGCTATTAGTATCCATATTGTACGCTGGTCTGCGGTCACTTATAAGTGAAAAAATCGCAAACTATTGCAGGACATATTGCTTTGAAAGTGAATAGTTTTATGTTAGAAAAATGCAGTATGCCTACTGGTGATGATTATTTCACAAATGTGAAGTGTTTTTATAATAGGCTCCACTTTCATTATTTGTTGGCTGGAAGTCATGTTATGCAGCACGAACTTATCGCGTGAAATGTGATCAATGCGGTCTAAGTCATTACATCCGAGCTCAAATATCAAGGGGTTTCAACGAAATAACAGTCATGAACAAATGATCCAAAAAAACAGTGCCGGCAAAAAAAAAATAAGTTGCAACAAAGTAAATTGTATGAAAAAGCATGTTAGGTTGGATATTCTGCTTTAAAGCTGTGCATAGAGTTCTTGTTCATTCATGAGTGAAATACTGAGTCAAAAGTGCATGAATATGTCCTGACATTGTGCTGTGAAGGAAGTTGTTATCCGGGGATGTTAACACCTGCGCCCACATTCTGACACTAGCTTTCAAGCGTTTTGTTACGAGCATTTGACGATTATTTAAGTGGCACAACTGCGACGCATTCTATTGATTTCCAGCAGAAGAGCAGCTTGTCACTCTTATATGTAAATCAGGAAGTTAATAGCAGCGCATGCCTGAACGCATAGGACAAGTCGGAAAGAGAGAGATGAAACTTGTTATGAATAAAACTAATTTTCAACAGAACTTGAAGACAAACAATTTGTGATAAGTATTAATTATTAATTAACCGGCGAACATTTTAAATGTACTTACACAATATCGGCAGCAGCTTCACGGCATCAACAAAAAAAGAAGCGCACAATAGTTGGAGCCTGTCACTACTTTTTCATGGGAATGAAACTTGTCCGCTGAAAAAAAAGGCTAATGACCTGAGAAATGTCCACGGGCAGAAAGAAAACCGCGCGGATTTTATAACAAAAATTCAGTTAAGGATATCAGGGGTCAAGATATCAGGATATCAGCTGCTAGGGTTTTTTGTAGTGAAAGCTACACTACTATAGCTGCGACGAATTTCGTCGTGAACCTTCGAATTACCTTGAAACAACCTTGAGATAAGTCATGGCTAGAGTTGCTATACATATACCTAACCATGTGTGGTCCACTTAGTGGAACGCTCTTCACCTTGAGCTTTGACCTTGAACTGTGTTCTTGAACTTTGACAGACGAAACGCATTTCGCCGTGAACCTCCGAAAGACCTTGAGACGACCTTGGAGTAAGTAAGGGTTGCACATATGCCTTGTTAGTGTGGTCTACCTTGGTGCCGCACGACTTTACCTTTGACCTTTCAAGTTGTCGGTAGAGGGCGGCAAGAAGCCATGTGGTAATCACGTGTTGTCACGTGATTCAATTTACAGTTGCGACGTCAGGATATGTCTATATAAAGCGGAGCTGTGCGCTCTACTTTCACGACGTGAAAACTCGGTTCAGCAGAGTTGAACCACTTGTATATTTTGTACATTTCGCGAGTGGAGATTAAGCGGACTGTGGGAGAACTTCGCCATGCGACATTAGACAAGTGTATAAGTGCCCTCTACGTCTCTTGTGTTACCATTTGGTATTTTCTATCCCGCCTTGTTTGTCTGTATGAATTGTCCAACCCGTGTTGTTGCAGTCGGTTTCACCTTCACCACCGTCAGTGGGGACCCGCCCTTCAGTGCATGACGGTAGCGTAACAGCATTATTAATAAAAGAGTGTATGTAAGGATTACTCTTATCGAGAGATGCAGTGTTACTCATATGATCATGATGAGCGGATTACGGGTTGCTAGCAGTTGAGCCGCACTGTATATAAAAAAAGGAGGGTGCCTTAAAGTTTGAGCCCATGCCCAACATTGAGCTTTTCGAAACGACTGCTGGCAGAATAACGTAGCCTGTCTCGGAGGTAGAGTTTGCGATCCCGCTGTTAGTTTGCAAAGAAAAAAAAACAGCATCGAAAGGAATCAATCAGCGACAAGGAAACAAAAAAAAAATATGATAGGCAGGAAGAAATGGAAGAACGGTCATTATGGCAAAGAGAGGACCAGGAACCTAAGCTTTTCGTTAGGAAACAATGAGCTGCTTCTCCCCTCCAGCGCCCTAGTGGGAAATTGCGTCATTGCGGACGTTTCTTTTTCGCTCCTTTTTCGACATATAGAAAGCGAAAGTAGGACAGAGTGCTGGGAGAAAGGTAGCTTGCCAGATGTCGGATGGAAGAAAAAACTGACGTTACGGCTAGGGCAGTGTAACGCGAAGTTCAAGTACAGCTGGTGCTTAACTGGAACATAATGAGGTCGGAAGTCGGAAGCGCATCTTGCTGTGCAAATTGGGATGCTATGTTTGATGCCTTATGCCCATTGCGCAGCCGCCGGCAATTATACCGATGGATTCCACGCGCAACCACTAGGTACAAGGGACAAAGCAACGATCACAAGACCAGCGCTCTATAGTCTTTTAGTTGTCATTTTGACCCTTGTTCTTAGGAACAGAGAGAAATCTATCGATAGGTATACAATTACCTGGCCCTAATCGTTGCGTTGCGCACAGGCAGTCACGCACAGAGCAAATGCAACAGAACTTGTTTCCCCATTAATTGCTTGTGAAGCGTCTTCATGTCTCATTTGGCTTGCGCTTGCCGCTGGCGCCTACTTGCTTCAGATTATGCTTCATTGCGTTGACAGTTAAAAATAATAATACTAGTAGTGCCCTAGATAGTGTTTTCCTGTCTGACAAATCTATGAAGAAAGAAAAAAAAAAGCAGCAACCTCTGCCAGCCTTCCATTAAAAAAAAACAAAACAGACGAAGCTGAAATAAAAGATTCACATACAGGAAAAGACAGAAAACTAATAGAAAGTTGCCTAGTCGTAAAAAGTGCGATAATGCAGTTGTCTTTAACAAGAAACTAACCCGAGAAACTAACATTTAGGGCGTGTCTTCAAATTATCACCACCAGTCGCCATCGTTCGTTATTCGAGTGCAATGTTATGAAAAAAAAAGCATTACATTTTAAATGAAGAGAAGAACTCCGTTAGTAACTTCGAGGTCCGCATAACTTAAACTAAATTTTGTGTCGAGTCTTGCGTGCCAAACTTGCGCCGTGGGCTGTACACAAAGCGCGCTGTTGTGAAGACTGCGTAGAATTTCTGGCTGTATTCGGCTTTTGAACATTACACCTAAATACCAGCATATACCATATACGTTCAATAAGTGCGCATTCGGCCAGGGGCTTTGCTTCTAAGCAAGTGGGGCTCCTGTAGCATCCGTGGAAGTCCTAACTTTGGGATGGGAAGGATTAGAGTTCCTTTTCGTTTCGAGGGATTTCAAGCACTGTGGATATACAACGCGACACATGGTGTGGCCCCTAACAAAGCACTCTTTGGTCTCTGAAGTTTTGCCAACGGGTGTATTTCTGTTTTCTGGGGAGGAGGGGGGGGGATGCAAACATGAGGTGCAATTATTTCAAATTAACAGAAGCTATAGCAGCGTTTTCGTGTCGTAAAAATGTGAGCGGGAGGAGCTTGGTAGGAAGTTACAGGGGTGGATACGTCACACCATACATCAAAAAGAGAAGAATGTGAAGAAACAGCACAGTTTGCGTTAGGAATGCACGTCAAGTGGTTTAATTTCTATTTTTATTGTAAAAAAAAGACTAATAACGGGGTCCAAACGGCACCTACGATGTTTGGGCAGGAGAAGAATAAACAAAAATGCATAGCGGATCATAAGATGTGGTGCGACAAACCTGCGTTAAGAGTAATAGTTGCGTATTTAACTTTTGCATTGATCGCCTCCCCATCATGCCTTTGAATCTAATTTCGCCATGGGCTTCTGGAGGGAGGCTGGACGAAGTTGGCGGGCGGAAAGCTTTTGGAGGGTAGACCGGTTCGTGCCCGGTAGAGCATAGCCGTTCGTACTATGCGCCACACTGTATGGCCAAAGAGACGACGCAGGTGCTTTTAAAGTGTTTTACGGTAACAAACTTGTTACTGACTCACTATGATTAGCCTAGGGTAGTGAGAAGGCCTGGACATGCGCGATTTTTTTTGGAGGGACTGAGACAAGGCAAAGTTGATTAGTCCACACGTTGTCTGGCTCTTCAGTGTGGTGTGATGGGGCAGTGAATAAGGGGACTGAGATTTAATTACCGATGTGCGAAAAAGACGAATAAGAAAAAAGTGAGCTTCGAGGAAGGGACTGATATAAACCGACTACAGTCACTCTGGTTTTGTGAGTGTCAACACAGCAAGGACAGTCTTTTTAGGCATTTAGGCAACAAGTTGGAGGTGGGTATTGGGACTGCTAAGCGTGCAGAGGTAAGCTTTTCTGCGAATACTGTTGTTCACTAAATTTGACGACGCACCACTGTCTATTCAGACAGACTGTACCGGCAAGTGTACTTGTCAAGAACTCATTCGCGCCTTGCACCGCGGCTCGTTATTACATATCTAAAGGGCATCCGCCTTGACAGTCACAGAATTGCGGACGTGCTCCTCTGAACGGAACATTCAGCAGTTGCCGCTGTCGGCGAAACAGCTCGAGCCGGCGATGCTGAAGCATTATGCTTGATTTATGGAAGCTTTAAAGCGGCATGAGTTCCGCACACTTTTTGATTACTGGCTCTGAGAGACAGAAAACCCGCAGCTGAAAGTATTCCACACTGATTTTTCTGCTTTCTGCGTGTAGCAAGTTCGCGAAATTGATTTTGCTCGAAAGAAAACAAAATAGCCACCCCGAAAGAATATCTCCACTTGCAATGGTAACTTCTAGTCAGCCCTGTTTTCGCGTCACCCAGGATTTCATTCACGTTTGATTCTAAACTTGCCCTCGCTTGCGCATTTTCTGTTGGCAATTTTCATGTTTTTGCTTCCCTTTTATACCAGGAATTTCCGTTTATCCTTCCTGTCACATTGTGCGCAGGCCGCGAGATTTGTGGGTCTTTGCGCGAATTGTCCGAAAAGCTCCGAAAACGCCGACGTTGGGGTCGGGGTTTTACACACGAACAGCAGAACACCCTTGCTGAACTTCGCCGCTACAAAGCGCTCTCTATTCTGGGCTTGCGGTACTGCGTAAAGTGTAGGAAAATCTCTGAAACGCCGCCGTATGTGCGCTAACCTGGAAGACTCCGTTAAAAAGAAAAAAAAAGAACATAAAAGGACGACTTCGACGTAAACTGCTAGCGCCAGTGCTCTAGATGCCCAAGGGGCGCGCATGGTGAAAAATAACGAAATCGAATACGTATTAGTATTCGCTTTTGGAGTATTAAAAAAAAAACACACAGTAACACACGCGCGTCGCTTTTTCGACCCTTCAACTGCCACCCAAATTTGGTTTTTGCCCTAGCATTCTGTTTTGTTCTCTACAGTGGACCCGGAAATGATGGAAGAGCGGCTTGTGTTCGGCAGAACAATTTCGCGCCAGGTTGTCAGTAACCGGGTGACTAAGAAAATTCTTTCTGCTGCCGTTCTCGCTTCATCGCAGACAATCTTTCAGCGTGCATTACGAGAGTATACTCTGATGTACGGCGTTATTTTTAGCCATGAACTGTGTATCGAAGCAGAGCATGAAACAGAGGGCTTACTGAGACACTCGAATATAAAGGCGACGAAGTAGCGTTTCTTCTGACATTCAACATAAAAAAAACAACATAAAAAGATAGCAATCGTGAAGAAAATAAATTCACAATGTTCGTAAGAGGGATCGAGATGTAAGCCTGTGAACAGGTGCGCGCGTTCCCAGCGCGAACGCCTTGGGACGTGCCAGAGTTCAAAGCCGGTGGCATTCGACAACGGGAAAGAAAAACTAAGAGAATAGAACGGTTCAGATTTACACACGTGGCTGTGCGTCGGAAACTTTGTCGAGGCTGGCAGAATGAAAAAATTACGCTATCCTAATCTTTATAAGCTTCGGAAACTCCGAAAAAGATGCAATATCTTCTTCTACCTCTCAGTGACACGATTTCATGGTTGAAATTAAGAGGCACCTGAAAATTACCGGGAACTGTTTTGCAGTCTTGCATATCGCAATTATACGGTGTTTGCTATTATTTTCTTACCGGTGTTTATTGCGTCATGACATAGAAATTGCAAGATTAGTTTAAAAAATGATTTTTATGACGATTATGATTGTGGAACGAGGACAAGGCTAATTGGAGAGGAATGGGAGAGGTCTCTGTTTTGTAGCGGGCGTAGTCAGGCTGATTATTATTATTATTATTATTATTATTATTATTATTATTATTATTATTATTATTATTATTATTATTATTATTATTATTATTATTATTATTATTATTATTATTATTATTATTATTATTATTATTTGAATGGGAAGAGGTGAAATGACCTAATAAAATTCAGTTGAAACCAATAACTAACTGAGCTCTTGCGTCTAGGCAGCATAGGACGCTACACTGTCCAGCGACAGAACTACCGCCGCCAATGCTGGTCAGACTCATAGCTGCCGTGTACGTCCGCTTTGACTTCGCGTGATATGCACATGTAACACCCAAAGAGAGGAAGCACATCTCAGATTGTGCTTGTTCAGCATATAACCTATGAAAAATGACCTCAAGCTCCCAGTTGGTGAAATACTTGCTGCTGCTCGGGTGTATCGGCCATAAAGATGTGTGTATATGAAAGCGATCAAATGAATCTTTGCTAAAAGTAAGCGAGGGCACTATCATTGGACTTGAAAACTCTGAAAATTTGATAACATGGGCAATGTATGCGTTGAGAAACAATGCATTACACGCAGAAAAAGAGGCAAAGGATAACAAAGAGCGCCATTAGTATATTTTTTGGGTGGAATAACTATAGTGAGACGCTAAGCTATGACCTCAAAAGCCAGTGTCGTGTGTGGGGCCACACAGTGCACATCACTCTAAAAAGAAACATTTTTCTACGTTTATATTAGCAGCGACATGAGTTGGCTGCGAACACTTGTTGGTCTTCACACCGCAAATTGACATAGGTGCCAACAGCGGCCCCAAGGAAAATTTTGTTTACAGGTGCACATGTTTAATGGAATGCACAAAATATTCTCTAAAATGTTCTTGATCTTCTACTGCTTATTACTTACAACGTCAATGTAGATGAAATCCTTACGGAGCCCTTAGGAGTGATTGCTCGTGGTCAAACTACACACTGCCGACCATTTCGGCGAAGTTGGCGTCAGTGTACGGCGTTTCAGGATGAACTGCCTTCCAGCAACCCATGCCGTTATGTAAACCAACCGCATCCAAGTAGTTGCCTAGTCTGTCTGGTACACTGACTACCATCAGAAATGCACTTTCTGGCCAGAATTTTATAGTGATGCACCAAATGGCGTCACCGAAAGAAATGCAAAATGCCTTCGGCCTTTGATGACAATTGTGTCCAACTGCAATAAAACGTAGTAAACGTTACGTGGAGTCAAATACCTTAATGTCACTGAACTAACAGTCCCACGATGTGTAGAATTTTATTGTAACTGGAGAAATACCTCGGTGCACTTAAACTCGAACAAAGCGCTGTAAGTCACACTCCTTTCACTGGCAGCGTTTTTTATCGCACACACAACTTCTCTCCTGCAGGGCTTAAAGCACGCACAATATAATGTCCATAGGTATAGCGAGTTAGAATTATGGGGTTGGCTTTGCAAAAGACACGAAGAAAACCTTACGGTTGAACATAGGATCGCCGAACGTGGCATAAATAAGGTCTAGGTTAAATTCGATACCAGAACAAAAAAAGCTTACAACATGAAAAAAAAAAAATAACGGCTTATTTCAGAATTGCACCGAGGGAGCGCTTGCATGACAAGAGAGCCAGAACGTTCAAAACCAACCCCCTCCCCTCTCCTCCCCCTTCCCTCAAAAAAAAAAAAACGTCAATAAAGAAGAGCAGTGGAGTGCAAGGAAGGGTAGCGGAAGCGAGACAGAGAGACAGAGTGAGAGAGAGGGAGAGAGACCAGGAGGGACGAATATAAACGAGCCCCTCGCGTGGCAGCCGAGAGACGTATCAGTGTAGATAACGCGGTTTGAATTTCTTTCCCGGCGCTGTCACGGGCTGTCCGGAATGAGCACGGTGCACGCACCCGGCTCCTCTGCTCCCTCACGCCTTTCTTATTTTTTAAACTGCCGAAACAAAAAAACAGCCCGTGTAGAAAAGAGCGGTTGAGAAGAGATAGCAGGTGCCAGCCCGGGCCCGCAGTGGAATCGAGCAAAGGTCTCGAGCGGAGACGGTGCGGAGGGAAACAAAGAAACCCAGTGGGAAGAAAAAGAAAGATATACTGAGGGCGGATTGGGATAGAGAGGGACGGGCTCATCTTTATTTCATGATCCGGCAGACACGCCGGTCTACCTCTGACGGGGCTCAGACCGCAGAGAAAGGATCTGCGCGCTTCACTGGCGCGGAAGGTGTAAGGCATGTGTGGAGTTGGGCGAGCTGCGTGAGAAAAGATTAGTGAAGGGATTATCTTGTGACTGTACTTGAAACCTTGCTGTCAGGTAACGGAACTTGGGGCAGAACGATGAAGAGAGGAGAAGTAAGATGTTAGCGAAGTTATTTTCTTCTAATCAATGCCAATGATATTGTGTTAGTTTACGATGACCTACCTGGTAAGGAATCTGAATTAGAGGTATCTTAAAGTGCGAAAGTGCAGGTGTAAAGGCTGCTGCAATGGTAGGCTACTTCAACGGTAGGCTGCTGCAACTGTATAATCCGTACAGTCTTAGGGAAGAGGAGGGAACAGAAGGAATGAAGGAAAATTGAGCTCCAAGGCTGAGCAATGGATTTCGCGAATGTGCGTTTCATAGGACTAGTGGGCAGTCTTGAGTGAATGGCGCAAATAGGTTTCTAGAATGACGTGGTGGTGAAAGAATGACGATTCGAGGGGAAAAGAACACTATCGAGAAATCAGCGTGCGTAGTCTGAAGGTCAGCTTTGCTTGTAAAAGAAACAGCCAAGCTTATCTGTGGTCAGCTGCTGAACAAGTGACTGTCAATTCGAATTTCAGAATGACGGAAAACTAAAAATGAAACAATATAGCTAGATTTAAGCGCGCAGGCCTTAATATAATGAAAGCAGACGGCGCCGACCAAAAGAAAGCAGATGGAAAGATATTTCGGCTCCCCCCATCGGACCCATCTACTTTTGTCAGGCATCATCCCTACCAGGGGAGATGCCGTCAGACCCTTAACTTCAAGTTGGTCGAAGGTTAGCACGAGTGCCTAATTTGGAACGGGCCCTACGAACGTTTTGAGGCACACAAAATAAGAGAAGCCCGAAATTTTTTGATGTCTGTATTTTTTTTCCTAAATAACTCACAATGCCAATCTAAGCGCTTCCATATGTTTGAAAAACAATTAGAACGTTAATTTCAACGGATCTCGTGGAGTGTTGAAGCCTCTCACAGTGCCCAAGGAGCCTCTTTAGGATTTGCAACCCTCTCAATGAGAACGCATTCGTTATTCCTGTGAACCGGAGATAGTTATTCGGCGACAGGTGAGCAGTGTAGGCTGGATGTTGGCTGTGCGCGCGGACGCATTGCCTTGACGAAAAATGACTCGCCACAACTTTTCCTTGGCCGCCGTTCTTATATCTTGACGAAATATATTCATAAGCATATTTTTGTGTACAGTTAATATTAGCGAAATCTCTTGGAGAAATTTCTATTTTCTTCTCGCCCTGCCTTTTTCTACACTTCTCTTTAGCTGGATGATCATTATCATAAATAAAAAATTCTTTGGTTGAGTGACAGTTATCATCCTTGCAGTACTAATAACACCATTTTGTCTCGCTTGTAACGATGTCAGAAGCGCGTTGAGTTTCCTGTGTTCTCTTACCAGCATGCTTTCAAATCGCTTGACGTAGATGCGTTTTTTTTACTGTGTAAAAGCCTGAGACAGACTTCCGAATAAAACTCACCTTCACCGAAGATGATCGCAAGAAATTTCCAACGCTTGCAGAAATCCGGATTGCGCATGTGCCGTTGTTGTGCTCCAGAAAGAATAAAAAAACAATCACAGGATTGTTTATGCGCAGCGCTTTTTCCCTTCAGTAGTTCTTCCCACATTCAGCACGCTCGCCGAGCACCCACTCATTTTGTCTTTCGGACTATTTTAAATTTTTAAAAGAGAAATACACATAAGCTTCGTGGGCAGGAGCAATAATTCTGAAAGCCGCCTGGTGACGTTCAAGTTTTCAGGCTTTTTAACTTTTTTTTGCAATGCAGACAATTATCTCGCAAACGTGCGCCCTTTACAACCCATTTGAAGGCAGCGAATGATTACTAAATATACGGCAACAAACTCAATTGTGCAGCGAACAATGCCAGGCCGGAAAAGTTGAAATTTGTCGGGTTATTATGAAAAGGCAGCACTGTTACAGGTAATTTTGTTGTATCGCTCGTGCAAGACATTTGTCTAGAGGCTGACTTACTTGCACACGGACATGCCTACCAACACAAGCCTACAAACACAGACATGCCTTCGTGCGCTAACAATTAGGAATAACAGCATACACTTTGTCTGATGTGCGCCAGATGCTTTCTGAAATGATATCGATCTATGGGCTTGAAGGCACCGCTCGTCGGCGTCGCACCACACATACAACAAAGCACAGTACGTGGTAGAGAAATCACGAGCAGAGGAGCACTGCCGCTCCGTGTCCGCTCGCTTGAACCGCACACGAGCGAAGGAAGAATGCGGCGCCGGCTGGTACGCCCCGTGTCCCGAGAAGACGTCGATCGCGACCCCACCGTATTTGCCGAGATTTTCGAGCATGGTGGCTGCGCTCTTCTCGGGCGGCGCAGGTGAACAGACGCCAGAGAGGTTCCCGTGCCAGACGGCGACAAGAAGGAGGCGTGAAATGAGAATAATGCTGTTTACACTGTGCGTTTCCTTAACCAAATAAGCATACAGCATCCTGGCGAGGCCGTTTTAAGTTCTGAAAGACAGCGTCTCTGCAAGTTCACCTTTTCTCCATTCTTTTTTTCGGAGGTCCATAGCATCACATAAAGAAGGTGTGCTGACCATTGCTCGCTTAAAAAGGAAGCGGAAATGTGCCTGCGATTTCTATATGAGCCGCTGGTATTATGGAATTATAAAAAAGAATATATATATACCGCATAGAACCATTTAGAAGCTACATAAAATACTTATGGACAGATAGGATAGGGATGTCGATATATTTTCTGTAGCTCCGTATTTTATATATATATATATATATATATATATATATATATAAAATGACAGAAGCTAACAGCCACAGAAACCAAGGGGCACAGGGGATTTTTTTATATAATTTATTTATTTTGTGGTGTTGATCAATTTAGAATATTACTGAATATGTTATCGCTTAAAGCTAATTGATTAGAAAAGCAGGAGACAAAGCAACCACATGCCGCCGGTGGGATCCGAACCCACGACCTCCGAATTACGCGTCCGGTGCTCTACCTCTGAGCTACGGCGACGGCTGTCAATTCTTCTGCTTTCGGGGGTATTTATGTTTACTACTAACCTAACCTTGAGAGTGTTCATCAGCGCCACCCACGTTCATAAGCGGCGGACGTAGAACGTCCTGAGTAACCGCAGGTGTGACGTAGAACGTCATCGAACGGAGAGAGTGGAAGCTGCGTGAGAACCCTCTTATGCTTCCTATGGCGTCAAGGCTGCCAGAACCGAGGCCCTCGCTAAGAATTAAGCAAACAAGGGAAGGGGATTGAGGGGCTCGTTATACATAATGACAGAAGCTAACAGCCACAGAAACCAAGGGGCACAGGGGATTTTTTTAATACAATTTATTTATTTTGTGGTGTTGATCAATTTAGAATATTACTGAATATGTTATCGCTTAAAGCTAATTGATTAGAAAAGCAGAAGAGAAAACAACCACATGCCGCCGGTGGGATCCGAACCCACGACCTCCGAATTACGCGTCCGGTGCTCTACCTCTGAGCTACGGCGACGGCTGTCAATTCTTCTGCTTTCGGGGGTATTTATGTTTACAACTAACCTAACCTTGAGAGTGTTCATCAGCGCCACCCACGTTCATAAGCGGCGGACGTAGAACGTCCTGAGTAACCGCAGGTGTGACGTAGAACGTCATCGAACGGAGAGAGTGGAAGCTGCGTGAGAACCCTCTTATGCTTCCTATGGCGTCAAGGCTGCCAGAACCGAGGCCCACGCTAAGCAATTAAGCAAACAAGGGAAGGGGATTGAGGGGCTCGTTATACATAATGACAGAAACTAACAGCCACAGAAACCAAGGGGCACAGGGGATTTTTTTTATATAATTTATTTATTTTCTGGTGTTGATCAATTTAGAATATTACTGAATATGTTATCGCTTAAAGCTAATTGATTAGAAAAGCAGAAGAAAAAACAACCACATGCCGCCGGTGGGATCCGAACCCACGACCTCCGAATTACGCGTCCGGTGCTCTACCTCTGAGCTACGGCGACGGCTGTCAATTCTTCTGCTTTCGGGGGTATTTATGTTTACAACTAACTTAACCTTGAGAGTGTTCATCAGCGCCACCCACGTTCATAAGCGGCGGACGTAGAACGTCCTGAGTAACCGCAGGTGTGACGTAGAACGTCATCGAACGGAGAGAGTGGAAGCTGCGTGAGAACCCTCTTATGCTTCCTACGGCGTCAAGGCTGCGAGAACCGAGGCCCTCGCTAAGCAATTAAGCAAACAAGGGAAGGGGATTGAGGGGCTCGTTATACATGACAGAAGCTAACAGCCACAGAAACCAAGGGGCACAGGGGATTTTTTTTATATAATTTATTTATTTTGTGGTGTTGATCAATTTAGAATATTACTGAATATGTTATCGCTTAAAGCTAATTGATTAGAAAAGCCGAAGAAAAAACAACCACATGCCGCCGGTGGGATCCGAACCCACG
The DNA here is from genome assembly GCF_055824585.1 of Amblyomma mixtum. Taxonomy (NCBI): domain Eukaryota; kingdom Metazoa; phylum Arthropoda; class Arachnida; order Ixodida; family Ixodidae; genus Amblyomma; species Amblyomma mixtum. The sequence continues at coordinate 241,447,057 of NC_143012.1, forward strand.
ACCTCCGAATTACGCGTCCGGTGCTCTACCTCTGAGCTACGGCGACGGCTGTCAATTCTTCTGCTTTCGGGGGTATTTATGTTTACAACTAACCTAGCCTTGAGAGTGTTCATCAGCGCCACCCACGTTCATAAGCGGCGGACGTAGAACGTCCTGAGTAACCGCAGGTGTGACGTAGAACGTCATCGAACGGAGAGAGTGGAAGCTGCGTGAGAACCCTCTTATGCTTCCTATGGCGTCAAGGCTGCCAGAACCGAGGCCCACGCTAAGCAATTAAGCAAACAAGGGAAGGGGATTGAGGGGCTCGTTATACATAATGACAGAAGCTAACAGCCACAGAAACCAAGGGGCACAGGGGATTCTTTTTATATAATTTATTTATTTTGTGGTGTTGATCAATTTAGAATATTACTGAATATGTTATCGCTTAAAGCTAATTGATTAGAAAAGCAGAAGAAAAAACAACCACATGCCGCCGGTGGGATCCGAACCCACCACCTCCGAATTACGCGTCCGGTGCTCTACCTCTGATCTACGGCGACGGCTGTCAATTCTTCTGCTTTCGGGGGTATTTATGTTTACAACTAACCTAACCTTGAGAGTGTTCATCAGCGCCACCCACGTTCATAAGCGGCGGACGTAGAACGTCCTGAGTAACCGCAGGTGTGACGTAGAACGTCATCGAACGGAGAGAGTGGAAGTTGCGTGAGAACCCTGTTATGCTTCCTATGGCGTCAAGGCTGCCAGAACCGAGGTCCTCGCTAAGGAATTAAGCAAACAAGGGAAGCGGATTGAGGCGCTCGTTATACATAATGACAGAAGCTAACAGCCACAGAAACCAAGGGGCACAGGGGATTTTTTTTATATAATTTATTTATTTTGTGGTGTTGATCAATTTAGAATATTACTGAATATGTTATCGCTTAAAGCTAATTGATTAGAAAAGCAGAAGAAAAAACAACCACATGCCGCCGGTGGGATCCGAACCCACCACCTCCGAATTACGCGTCCGGTGCTCTACCTCTGAGCTACGGCGACGGCTGTCAATTCTTCTGCTTTCGGGGGTATTTATGTTTACAACTAACCTAACCTTGAGAGTGTTCATCAGCGCCACCCACGTTCATAAGCGGCGGACGTAGAACGTCCTGAGTAACCGCAGGTGTGACGTAGAACGTCATCGAACGGAGAGAGTGGAAGCTGCGTGAGAACCCTCTTATGCTTCCTATGGCGTCAAGGCTGCCAGAACCGAGGCCCTCGCTAAGCAATTAAGCAAACAAGGGAAGGGGATTGAGGGGCTCGTTATAGACCTTTTTCAGATGCGCGCGGCCATCTTTCGACAGCAGCGCCGTCTTGCGTCTGGCCGATTTCTCCGCCATGTTGGCTTGGGCGGCCGCCGCTGCGATACAGGCAGCGAGTACTCGCTGCGCTGTTCAGCCTTATCCGAGTGTTGATTTTTGCATGATTTTGACCTGCAAAGTGTTGCACTGTATGCACTGAGCAACTGTGAACAAAATGGCCCGTAGCGGCGACGCGGATGTTTCCCTGCAAGTTGTGCCGAAAATCGGCATTGGAGGTGCGCTTCTACGCAAGTGTGCGCAATTTATTTGACGGCTTTCTGGTATCTATAATGGAGACATTTATTAATGCGAGCACGGAGCTTGCTGAGCGCTTCTATGTTGTAGTTATAATTATAAAAGAAAAACCGCTCCCTTCCGAGCTAACAGCAGTGTTGCTGTCAAGCGCTCAAGCGGTCTGATCTGCGTTGCGCCGGTGACACGAACTGATTGAAACTGCGCTCGACCGCGTCTTTCACTACATTTTCCCTCCGCACTGTCCTAAAAAACGGTACTTTCTGTATTGCTACATGGCGAAGGCAGCGCTGGAGCGCATAAGCGCACAGAATTCTGTTCCGGCTTTTGGCTTTGCATAAATTCCTTGATTACTTCGTACTAACGGTAAAATAACTGGTGAAGCGTGCACATGTAGGGTGGTCGACTCTTAGCGTGGACATGCGAGTGTGTGGCAGCGCTCTTCGGAGCACCAGTGCATCCGTCGGCGGCGTGCGTCGAAGCAAAGTGTCGCAGGAACAGAGGAAACTGGATTTGGAGCTTCGCGTCGTCTGACATTTCGTTAAACTCGGAAAAAGAAGTAGTAGAGAGTCGTGGCCTTTGAACGCGATGTAATTTATACACTTGAAACTGGTGCACCTGCTGTGACAGTTATTGAGGAGCATATCTGCTTGGTCAGTCTCGGGTGCGGCCACTGATTAATGCCGAAAGAGCGAGAAAGCGCGTGCGTGTGGTCGGGTGGGCACTGCGTGCCTGCTGATTGCACGTCCCTAATAGACAGATTTTTTTTTAAACAATCGGGACTTTGCATTATGGCGTCAGTTGAAAAAAGAATTTGGTCGAAGCATGAGGTGTCACGATGCAAGGTGGACACGCCAAAGCTGCGGCCTTCAGTTTTTTAAGTCCTGCTGGTTTATCGGATATTTACTGCAAGCAAACAGCTGTGGCATTTGCGCAATGCATCATGGCTTTCAAGTACTGTCAAATAGCTATGTTTACAGTGCCGTTGTCTTTATGTAATCAGTCGCCAGTATCGGCAGTTATAACAGAAATGTTTCACGTAACCCGCCGTGCTGCTGCATCATTTACCCAAGTTATTACTTATGTTTTGATTTTGCAAGGGTCACAGACGACACATATCTTAGCGACATCAGCAGTAGGTGCTCGCGTGTAAGGTATGTGTAGCTGAAAAAGCCCGCAACCGCACTGCCGCGTTCTTCACACTGCTCCGCTTCAAGCCGCCTTCGCTTAATGTAGTTGTTTGAACAGCAGACGACTGCGCAGTGGTTTCTTGAAGACCTCGTTGCAGCTTTAATCGCACATACACCCAAATCAGGCTAATACAGCTAGGCAACCGCATACAGTAAACACGGAGAACCGCAGAGAACGCACCGGACGCACGGACACCGCCTTTCCGAACCAGCCAGAGAGGAGAAAAGCAACATGGCGGTGTTCGGCGCGCTGGGAGCGAGGCTAAAACTGAAAAAGGTCTATACATAATGACAGAAGCTAACAGCCACAGAAACCAAGGGGCACAGGGGATTTTTTTTATATAATTTATTTATTTGGTGGTGTTGATCAATTTAGAATATTACTGAATATGTTATCGCTTAAAGCTAATTGATTAGAAAAGCAGAAGAAAAAACAACCACATGCTGCCGGTGGGATCCGAACCCACGACCTCCAAATTACGCGTCCGGTGTTCTACCTCTGAGCTACGGCGACGGCTGTCAATTCTTCTGCTTTCGGGGGTATTTATGTTTACAACTAACCTAACCTTGAGAGTGTTCATCAGTGCCACCCACGTTCATAAGCGGCGGACGTAGAACGTCCTGAGTAACCGCAGGTGTGACGTAGAACGTCATCGAACGGAGAGAGTGGAAGCTGCGTGAGAACCCTCTTATGCTTCCTATGGCGTCAAGGCTGCCAGAACCGAGGCCCTCGCTAAGCAATTAAGCAAACAAGGGAAGGGGATTGAGGGGCTCGTTATACATAATGACAGAAGCTAACAGCCACAGAAACCAAGGGGCACAGGGGATTTTTTTATATAATTTATTTATTTTGTGGTGTTGATCAATTTAGAATATTACTGAATATGTTATCGCTTAAAGCTAATTGATTAGAAAAGCAGAAAAAAAACAACCACATGCCGCCGGTGGGATCCGAACCCACGACCTCCGAATTACGCGTCCGGTGCTCTACCTCTGAGCTACGGCGACGGCTGTCAATTCTTCTGCTTTCGGGGGTATTATATATATATATATATATATATATATATATATATATATATATATAGGTTAGGTTACTTGTAGGTTAGGTTACTTGTAAACATAAATACCCCCGAAAGCAGAAGATTTGACAGCCGTCGCCGTAGCTACGAGGTAGAGCACCGGACGCGTAATTCGGAGGTCGTGGGTTCGGATCCCACCGGCGGCATGTGGTTGTTTTTTCTTCTGCTTTTCTAATCAATTAGCTTTAAGCGATAACATACTCAGTAATATTCTAAATTGATCAACACCACAAATTAAATAAATAAATTTAAAAAAAAATCCCCTGTTTCCCTTGGTTTCTGTGGCCGTTGGCTTCTGTCATATTTATAACGAGCCCCTCATTCCCCTTCCCTTGTTTGCTTAATTGCTTAGCGAGGGCCTCGGTTCTGGCAGCCTTGACGCCATAGGAAGCATAAGAGGGTTCTCACGCAGCTTCCACCCTTTTCGTTCGATGACGTTCTACGTCACACCTGCGGTAACTCAGGACGTTCCACGTCCGCCGCTTATGAACGTGGGTGGCGCTGATGAACACTCTCAAGGTTAGGTTACTTGTAAACATAAATACCCCCGAAAGCAGAAGATTTGACAGCCGTCGCCGTAGCTCAGAGGTAGAGCACCGGACGCGTAATTCGGAGGTCGTGGGTTCGGATCCCACCTTCGGCATGTGGTTGTTTTTTCTTCTGCTTTTCTAATCAATTAGCTTTAAGCGATAACATACTCAGTAATATTCTAAATTGATCAACACCACAAGCTAAATAAATAAATTTAAAAAAAATCCCCTGTGCCCCTTGGTTTCTGTGGCTGTTGGCTTCTGTCATATATATATACACATATATAGTAAGAACGTAGACCAACGTTTGAAACGCTTGAAACAATTTATTGACGTTTCGACCGTTGAACGGCCTTCGTCAGAATGTTTGAGACATTCTGACAAAGGCCGCTCCACGGTCGAAACGTCAATAAATTGTTTCAAGCGTTTCAAACGTTGGTCTACGTTCTTACTACTACATACCGTGCCAAGATTTTCCTTTTTTGCATTATATATATATATATATATATATATATATATATATATATATATATATATATATATATATATATATATATATATATATGGTTACATGAAAATATATAGACATCCCTATCCTATCTGTCTATAAGTATTTTATGCAGTTTCTACACGATTTCTAAGGATATCATATAGAGTCCGCAAATTTCTATGCTTTTTTCTATATGGTCCACACTGACTCCATATGCTCCTTACTGACCCCATAAAATTTCTTATGGAAACGTATGGAATTATGAAACTCGTCATATGGAAACTTTGTGTACGGTATTGGCCTGGAAAGCGTGTAACAACCCTTTGAGGTACGTGAGCACAGAGTGAGTCAGTATTTAAGCTTTTTGTTGGTGCCCTGCCTAGGCTTTGCTGATCGTGACAGGAGCGCAACCCAATCCATGTCGTTCATTCCGACCTATTTGCAGCCTACCAACTGGTAAAGTAAACTGTAGGAAAAAAACATTTTAAAGAAAAGCTCTTCTATATCTGAGCGCCGAAACAGAGGAATCCATTCCTACTTTTACTGCGCCGGCTGTGTGCAGAGTCAACGCTCTACTGGCTAATGCTTAGCTTGCACAATGCACCAGATTGTCAGTGCAGATAAGGGAGTTGATGTCTTTGGTTATGCGAAACTTTGTTGAGGTTTCGCTGTTGTTCATGGTGCTGGGGAGTATTGCGCAGCAAGAAGTTTGTGACTGCTTCTGTCACCAGCGCCTGCGATCCGAATTTGGCAGCTGCAGACACTGGACGAAAACGCTCATTATGGCAGGACTGATGTTAAGCGGATCAAGTCCCGTATTGCAAGCGGTGGGCTTATTGGGAATAGAAGAAATTGTGTGCCGTCCATGTAACGCCTCTGCCTGAAAGAAAGTCGCTCATTAAGCACAGCGTCACTAAAAGATGTCTATGCTCAACTTATGTCAGTGACTAAATCTCGATGGAACGGCAAGGTTATGGTAGGTAGTAAAGAAAGGAGAGACGCTGTAAAAGTGTAAGTCGGGATGAACAAATCAACCACTCGCGATTGAAGTCAGCAAATGAGTCAAAACTGGGTAGTTGGATGACCTGGAGTTATAAATGCCTCCAGTGTGAATTAGAACGCAGTTTGAGGATTCAGTTAATTACTACTCCATAACTATACACGCTTTCTTCGCTTTTCCAAGTACTTTTCCTATTAGCTTATAATATTCATGTATCCATGTACTGAATAATTAACAAAAAAGTGGACGCTTTTGCAAACCGTTTGTTCTTTTTCATATTGGAGAGTCCCGTCCGTAGCATGCATGCCTTATGACATGCAAGAATGGGTGCACCGGTGGTAGTTGTTCCTGAAATCGTGCGTCGCAGCTGACAATACGCGTAAATGACAATCAAACCCAACCAAACCACACAACACACACCAGTAGGGCTTTCCCGGCGAAAGCAGACTGAGTTACTAAAACGATTGGCAATATATATACAAATACGTATACTATACTAGTACGTATAGGTTATATACGATGCTGAAGCTCGCACCGAATGAAATCAGTAAAGAGTGACTCATAAGGTAAGTCAGTGCGGCACGGTAAGAATAGAAAAGCGGCAGGAGGTCAAAAGTAAGCGAAGAATTAAGAACATCGCACCAGCTGTGACTCTTAGCGCATTCAAAATCCAACACGTGTCATGCTAGCGCAATGTTGAGTTGTTCAAATTGCGTATGGTTGTGCCTGTTACTCTGATAGCTGACAAAGACGAGGCTATGGTTGTGCGCTTTGATCAACCAATCCGACCTCGCCCTCAGATTCAGAAGGAGAGGTGAGGCCGTGCTTGTCTTTACCCGTAATTATCGGCAATTTTTATCACGCGGGAAGCGCGCAAAGCTTGCAAAAGTGCTAATTGCGCTCAGAGGCGCACTGCTAGTATTGCACGAGGAAATGTACTTATCATTATCCTAATTAGCCGCAAGTTTTTTCTTCGCTCGATACCCCCGCCGCCGCCGAAATAAGGTGCAATAAGTTGCACTGGCAACAAATCTCTTTTCGCGTGGTAATCGATTCGGCGCTTTCCCTGCCTTCTCCAGTGCTATCAAAACGACCACGATTGCCTCGGGAAAATTATCGCACGTCCATATCCGTGTTCGTCTTTGTGGCTTCCAGCATACTTCGCATATTTTTCTTTTTCTTCTCGCAAAAACTTGGAGCACAATAGAGAGAAGCGGCACCGCGCTACGAGGAAAGGACGTGGAAGGCCACAGTAAAACACACAAACAACGCGAAATCGTGCGTGGTTTGGAGCGACCGTCAACAGACAAGCCGAAGGAGCGTTTCTGCGGTGGGCCCTGTCACCAAAGGACGGGCTGGATGGAGGGGGAAGGGGGGGATGCGGGATAGCGGGTGCAATTTGCTCGTGTGGGGCCTCTGGTACGCGCTTTGTTTGTCAATCTAATTGGGCGCCGCCGACCGACGGCTAATTTGCGAGCCCGTGTGCGCGCGGAGCAAGCGGGAAGAGAGGAAACTGGGGCGCAAATAACTTCCGGCCGGATGCCCGGAAACATCCGGCTGTGTCAGAACATCGCTAAAACGAATTAGCGCGAAAAGTAGTACAAAAGAAGAGTGTAGTGTCGCATGCAAAATAAAAAAAAAATCAATGTGGCAAGCACTCGGATTGATCACTTTACTTCCTGCATCCCATCGCCCCAGTCACTCCAGCTTTGACCCTTTGCTTTCACCGAGCTGCTTTCCTCACGCGGTGGCAGTGGAAGAAGCTGAGGCTGCAATAATTAGGTGAACCATTAGGAGACGCTGCGGTGCTCCGAAGGACGATTGCCAAGCCGCCATTTAGAGACCCCAGTGTAGCAGTGTGCCATGTCGTTGGTATTCGCGGAGGGGGGACGGATCACTCTTCTTCCTGGCGCTAGAAGTTCTTTTTGGGAGGCTTCTCACGAGAAATGTGTTAGGAATGAATCTCTCTCAGCTTTCGCTTCAGCGAAGACCTCGTATTTGGTAGAAGTAGAAGGACTCCAGAATACGAAAGCTATGCTTAATGAAGTCAGATCTTATCGGAAGAATACATGTCCCGAAGGATTGACAATGCAGGGCTTCAGAGTACGTAGCTACTGTATAAATGTGTTCGCGTAGAGGTGTGGCCTGCGGTCTGCCGGCCCTCTAGGTTTCATCTTTTATTCCTAAAGCTCGCGCCGGCTTCATGAGTCAGCTTCACCGCCATACTGGTTTTTCAACTGAAATCAACGAGAACGTGAAGTCCGCGAGGATTTTTTTTAATTTTAAGATCGCTTGGACGGCACGCAACCCATAAGCTGCAAAACCGCGCTCGGCGAACAAAGGTGAACCTAGCAAATGCCTTACCTTACGACCGTTTGCTAGTGTGCAGGTGCGTCATTATAAAGGAAGAGAGGAAAATAAAAATTAAATGAAAGAAATAGGGAAGGAAATAAAAATTAGGCAACAATGCTTTCTCATTCAAAGAACGTAAGTAGGCCTAAGTGCCTTCAATAATTTTTATCAGTGCGGCTCGCATATCTGTATGAGTTTGCGAACCCTGGTTTAGATGTTATTGACAAATGTTTCGCGCGTTTTCGATACATGCGTGCGCAAACGCACGTGGAACAGTTGCCTGCGAAGCAACGCAGCTGTGGCCGGCTACTAGAAAGTGCGGAAAATTCTAAGCATTACTAATCACAAAGCTACGCTGGAGGCCTGGATGTACAAAACGGGACGAAGTGCACTAATGAGCCTATAGGTATTTTCTTTGTTAGGTTACTGATCGCTTTTTGTGGGACTTATGGCTTCGACAACGCAGTTAGCCTATACAAATGACTTGCCTCTGTAGAAGTTTTACTCCGTTCCGGCTTAAAGCGCAAGAGTTATGAATCTTACGTTGTAAGTCATTTTAGTTTCTCCAACAGGATGAAAACCATGGGGTTACTAGTGGCACAGAAGAGCACATGGGCAGCCTATAAGTACTGAAGCCTCCCCGTGGACTAGTTAGCGTTCTTCAAACGAGACAGAAGCGCAAGTCGGCACGCCACGCATTTTAGTTAGGAGGGCCAGCACACGGACAGAGGGGGGGGGGGGGGGCACACATTTGCAGCCGGGACGTGGCTGGAATAATGCTTCCGCATTGTGGCCGCGGGCGCGTTTCGACGAAGGAGCGTCTGACCCGACCATGTGCAGCGCGGCTGCATAGTTAAGTTCCCGCGGGTAATTTACTTCACCTTCAAGGAAGGCACAGCCCATTTGCTGGGAAAAGCTGAAGAACGGCGCCTGGGGAACGAGTAAATTGACTGCATAAGAAAGAGGAGGGAGTGCCAGGAGTGAATAGACTACGCTGGAGAAGACTGACGGAGAGAAGGAATAGGGAGAGAGAGAGAGAGACTAACAAGCAAGTAGGAAGGTCGACCTGGCCGGAGTTCTGCATGCCAGCGTGGGGTGAAGGAATCGATGGGGGAGCCAGTAGAGCGCGGGCAGCGTGTGCGTGCTCCCGAATGCGCGGAATGTTTCGCGAGCTCTCGGCCGCTGGAAGGCGTTGGATTCCCGAAACGACGCTGTGGATTTGTAGGTAAGCGTCTGAGTGCACAGTGTAAGCACACTGCGGAAGATAAGAATGCAAGGCTGAGATTACGAAGCACCACAGTTGGAGACAAGGTGCAACGGATCGACGGTCACAGGATGAGACGGGAAAGGCGGCGTGATGGTAGCGCAAGAAGAGAAATAGACCAGGGAATGATGGCGGCAGTTTGATAAGTTATTAGTATGTCGGGTTTGATTAATGCCCAAAGGCTGCACGTACGTGATGAAGGATATCGTAGTGGAGGGCTGTTGATTAAATACAACTGATTGGGATTCTTTGACGTACAACTACAGCGCATAACACAGGGGCCTGCTTCAATTTTTCCGACTTGCGGATGCTGTGGCTGGGATTTAATCCCGTTACCTTCAGTGCAGCTGCCGAACGGCAGCGAGACGACGGAGTGATGAAGTAGCGTTGATTTGAAAAAGGGTCAGAAGACAGCAGCAAGAGTTTGGAAAATAGAAACGCAGCGAAAGGTAAATGAGAGAGCTTAATACAAAAATACAAAACCCGTGAAAACTATGTAGTGGTGGATGTAATTTCTTTTTTCGCCTCAGCTTCGCTGTTTGAATTTACGAGGACACAGTTGCCGAAGACAGACAAGAAAGGTTAAATGCGCAATGGTTGCTTCGTGTAAATCTAAGCAGCGTGGCTCTCGTAAAATGCAGTTGAAACTAGCCAAATCCTAAGTTCTTCTTAACGGCTGTGAACTATGTATAAAAAAAGGCGAACACTTATTTGGTAAAATAAACAGATAACAAAACCTTATAGTGCATCGTAGCATTATTCATGCGTAGGTGGCCTAGCTTGCTGGATCATAAAAGGCGAAATCGCAAAACAGATGGAAAGCGCGGAACCCTTGTATTGAGAACTTGCGAGGAACTCTTTGTTGATACAACGCTTAAATTTAAAACAATTTCTCATGGAACTCAAAATCGAATAAGAGCCGAACAGTACGTAAGATTCCTGCCTTTACTTCTCGTTCGGTGTAGGTACATTTGACACAGAAATTCTACTGCGAAAAGTTAAGGATGAACATCGAAATGCCAGTCTTTTTTAAAGGGGCTACATTATTTAAGGCGCTGTCCAAGAATTAAAGAAGGGATGTTACCTGAGATATTGTTTCTCATGAAAGCGTAAGTGATAGCTGTTTATTCATTAAAGTGAGTGCTCTCAAGTAGGCCTGCTCATGAGAAAAAGGAAGAAATTATGTTTAGATAAGGAAGAAAAATACATCGTGACTCTTTTCCGAAGCAAATAGAATACTTCTGAGTGCATTCATCTTGTGTTTTTGACGTTTCTCTATAGTTAACCAAGAAACAGCGCCAATGCTCAGCAACCATGGAAAAGGAAGAAATACAGAACATTCCACTTAAGCAAGAAGCCAACAAAGAACAGCGAGAAATGGAGAGCCTAGTCCCTCATGCGTACAGTGCCAGTGTTATGTTCCTTATCGAGCTGAGGCGGATTTCTTTTTTTGTCCGTCCCTCTAACGCTGCACCGTTCAGTCCCCACCGGGGATGTAAATGTGCACACGTCGCTTCTCGCCCCTCCTTACCCTACGAAATTTCCCGCACCGACATTGGCGAATGAGATTAGGGCGGGATGAGAGCTCCGACAAGCAGGCTGTTTTCATTGTTTTCTTCTTCTTTAATCCCCATTAATGCTCAGCGACTTTTTTATCTTCGCTTATTTTCTCTTTCCGTACTTCTCGAGCATGTCAGAACATCCGGCCTTCCTAGCCTTTTACGCCTCCTCTTTTCCCTGTCTTGTTCCCCCTCTGCCCCCTATCGTCAGATCCCTACCTTCCCAGGTGTCCTTCACGCCCGGCGAGTGGTTCGGAATTGTAATGCGCTGACGTGCACGGTTAGTGGGCGCGCGCACGTAGAAATTTAATGCGCTCGGTCGCTCCTGTAAAGGGCAAATGGCGGTTAGAGGGCGCTTCCGCGTGCAAGGAAACGTGCACAGCAATCGGAAAGCTCCACTTTTCCACTCCCTTTGCTTTTTTTTATAGCTTCTTCCTGGTCAGAACTCTTGTTTGGCTCTTTTGCATGCCCAGTCAGATGGATAGGCTCAGGGGACAGGGAAGTGGTCACGCCCTGTTCCAGATACACAGATGGAACGCTGCAGGAACGCACTTGTTTCTGAGTCCACAAGTGTGCTGTGCCGCGGAAATTATGTAAAATGAGTGTGGCAGGTCATCGTTGAAAAATTTCATTAAACACGGAGCACCGCTACATGCCTACATCGGTGTTCTACTTTTGTCAGTGCCAGTGTCAGGCATTTTTCAAAAAACGCAAGGCGTATGACAAATAAGCGAGAATTTTTCACAGCACAGAACTCCAGCATTAAGCAAATCAGGTTATCGCCCACAGGCTCACGTAAGCTGCTGTTGGTAGGACAGCCTACAGCCCCTTTGGATGCATGGTCATAAGTTGTGACGTATTTAATGAAGCGACATGCGCTTGCTCATATGCACTTGAGATGCCTTAAAGAAAGGAAACGGCGACGTAAACGGCGTGATACTTAAATCATCAAATTCAGGCATAGCAAGCGTAAACGGTGTCAATTTTTAACATGTCTGCATCTCCCACCGCTTCCTAAATAATTTCCATTATTTGACTTTTCAAGTGTCCACCCACTGTAAGACTGCCACCGCGATTTTGTTTTCCCTATAAACAATGGCAGGAGACAGAGGATGCAAGGTTCTTCAAAGTCGCATATACAGCTCTCGCTGCTTAGGTATATCCAATCGATATTCTTCGGCTTCAGTTCGAGATCTATCCGCGCAAGCAGGCATACTTTAGCTTTTCGATTTCCAGCCGTTCGACTGAGTCTCTATCTGGTTTTTGTTTCAGGCAGGTTCTGGTTCAAGTCCTGTTCCAACCAGCCGATGGAGTCTTCTAGGCCAGAAGCAAGTCGTAAATATTTAATGCCCGCTTTGGCACAAACATCCCAATATTACCTGAGCTATCTGCCAGTTGTTGTACGATGTTTGATGAACTATATGTTTGGTCACTGTCTGAAGGTGCCCCTATAGAACTCCCATAAACAAACTTCACTAGTGGAACAAATTATACGAGGGCTTGAGGAAATTCAGCGCTATTTTGGTGGTAACAAACATTTTGTACTGCATAGCTATCCGTGAACATGTGCACACTCCACCGCGATGGCGCCACCTGCGAGGTCTCCGCAACCGGCTTTCTAGCTCTTGGTCACGTCTTGCAACTTGCCTAGTTGAGTGCTGTAATGATGGGGGCCATCTTGAGTCGTCCGCGGGTGGAAAGCTTTTACGAAAGGGACAGGATAGGCGAAAGCGAAGGTTTTAATTCGAAACAAAGGAAAACGAGTTGCTGAAAAGGCTTCACGTTGGGAGACAGTTGTCTCAGTAGTGCGAAGACAGCAGCTCCCTGAGTCCTAAACCAGAGCGCCTGTCGCCCTACCATCGCATGTTCCGCAGAATCAGCACTCTCAGCATAGCTGCACCCGGAACATCGTATTTCAACGCGCTTTCAGAGAATCCCCGTCGTCAAATCATACATACTGATCCGTCACGGGCAGCCTCCGCCCCGGTTAAACAGTGACAGGTGTGTGCACACATATTGCAAGACGTGGGTACAAGCCAGAGAAAGCAAGCATCTGCGTAATTAATTCTTACTTGTCCGTGAACGCTATGGCTCTTCTGTTTACAGAGTGCTTGTGCAGAGGTTTTCACGCGACACTGTCAGGCACTATACAACAACGCTGCAGCTGTCAGCGCAGGCAGGCTTCAGGCGATGAATCTTCCAACCGGCTGCACGTAAACAGATCCTTCTGGTCTGGGTGATCTTCCGCTAGAGCGGTTCACCGCACCGTCCGGGAAACCCGTTGGAGCGTGGCGCGCACTTCGCGCACAAGATTCCTGAATCCTTTACTTTACAAACATGGATCCGCGTTAGTGGGAACGCCTCTCTTTCTACAGCCCGAGTTTGTTTACTGTGCACGCAAAATATAAATTTCGCTTCAGCAAACACGCATACGCTCGTGCTGCAGCCGTTGTTTCACTTAGGCAGCCATCCGAGCGTAGCGCACAGGGCCGAGAAAAGCGCATCCAGGCACAAGAAATCGTGGTTTATCAGATGAGTGCATCTTCGGATAGGAAAACACAAGGAGCTCATATGCAGTGTTGGAATAAATACACAGCGCACTCAAAGAAATCCCCATCGTGCATATATTTATTAAAGTTCGCTTCATTAATTTCGAGCGGTTTCCTTTTTTAGTGCGAACACATTGTTCTACGAGGCCAAACTGGCTCATCGAGTTTGTGTGAAACTTGCCCTTAAAGCTGACCTTGGCACGAAAACACTATGCTATCACCGAAGCCAATGCAACACAGCCTTGCGATGAGCATTGTACATAATCGTCTTCATCAGCTAATACTACTATCGAACTAATATATCCACTCTCATGCTGTGCATCGCACACCTTCTTCTTCAGCAACTAACACTATTGGAAAGAAGAAGATGATCATACGTCGACGCCAACGACGACAGAGCTCTTGAGGCGGCCGGCTGATGCTCGTGCTGAAGAATTACTTCTTCTTGTGACCCTATACCTCTCGTTTCGCTGCTTCATCGATTACTTGCGCAAGAGTCTTCGTCGCCCTGCGCTTCCTAGGTACCAATAAACCATCCTTCACTACTATCGAACTAATAGCGTCGCCAGACGTGCCGACGACCCAGCAAAGCAAAACAATGAGCCAACCAGGCTAAACACATTTTTTCGCACGCTACTCGGTTTAGTTACATCAAAATCATACCACATTTTTTTACCGCACTGCTGCTTTATATGTGGTCACTAGTTCAAGTACTACCATATAGCTCACACTTTTTGAGGCCCAACGACAGCACAGGCTTTTAATGGCGTTGTGAGCCGTGTAACCGTGGTCAGAGCATACGCGAACGCTCACACGGCCATAATACGACCCACATCGGGAACACATCACGCGCATGGGTGTATGAGGATGTCAAAAAACAGGACAAAAACGCGTTCGCTAAATGCGCTTGGTTAGGATATTTAACTTGATAGGAAAACATTCTCACCGTGAAACAGCGCGCTAACACGGGACGAAGAAGGAAGACACGCACAAACACAGCGCTGAACTTACAACTGCATGGTTTATTGCATTGCTCGCAATAAATACCAGAAAGGAACACACACACACAAAAAAAACAAAAGAAGGCGAGGAAGATAACCTCCTGTCGCATCATGTCGTCAATGGTTATTCAAGATATTGAATCTCTTTTCTTGTCAGTGCCATCGATGGAGTGCTAACGCATGACGCGCCTTTCCTATCTATGATGAATGCTTCATATAGTTCACGTTTGTGTTGATGATGATACCGCCTCAAAATCTGGCTTCGCCCAAGATTAGGTGTGCAATGACAGGCAGATACGTGTTTTGCCAGCGTGCTGCCGTATCCCGTGCGGATGTTAATGGCGTGCTCTCGTAGACGGTCGTTTATGCAGCGTCCACTTTGGCCCACATAAGTTGCGCCGCATGACAGCGGTAAGCATTGCACGCCAATAACATCCGCACGGGATACGGCAGCACGCTGGCAAAACACGTATATGCCTGTCATTGCACACCTAATCTTGGACGAAGCCAGATTTTGAGGCGGTATCATCATCAACACAAACGTGAACTATATGAAGCATTCATCATAGATAAGAAAGGCGCGTCATGCGTTAGCACTCCATCGATGGCACTGACAAGAAAAGAGATTCAATATCTTGAATAACCATTGACGACATGATGCGACAGGAGGTTATCTTCCTCGCCTTCTTTTGTTTTTTTTTTGTGTGTGTGTTCCTTTCTGGTATTTATTGCGAGCAATGCAATAAACCATGCAGTTGTAAGTTCAGCGCTGTGTTTGTGCGTGTCTTCGCTGTTTTACAGTGAGATCATGTACCAACTGGCCCGGCAACTATCCTTAATGAACAACATTCGTTTTTTAGATAAAATTTCAATTAATAACTTTGGCGATAGCAGAAAAAAAAACCCCTCCAATATTCAGCTATTCGCTCAAAATGATTCCGCTTCAGCGGATCACACAGAAGAGACAGAATTTATTTCATTCCCCACGAGGGCTAAATTTTCGCATCGAATTTCTACCAGCAGTACCAAATCATTTTATAATGCACTTAATAGAGCAGTGCTTAATTTAATGCGGAACAATAACTGTTCACAAAAAAGTAACGAAAAGAGCTGTCATTTCTAACACACAGAAGTGAGACGGCATGTTTACGCGGCAAGATTTCCCAGTGTCTGCAAACTCAGCGCCCACTTAGCAGCTTGATGTAGGTCTACATAATAATGACAATCTCCTTTGCAGAGATTACCGATACATCAGGATTGTTTTCCTATGTTGGGTCGTTCCTGTTGGTGCGATGAGTAAACCCTGAGCAAGGTCTTGCAATATTTGTGGGTTTATGCGAAGTGAAATAAATAAATGAAAATAATTCCAATAAACACCCGTGACAGGATTCGGACCTGCGGCGGAGCGAACAGCAGCTTCGCTGGCCACTGTGCGAGAGCCCTAGGCTATCGCCGCAGCCGAACACACCTCGTGTTAAACTTCAACACACACTCACACTACGCATTGCGCTAAGTCTTCTTTATCAGCTAATGCTACTATCGAAGTAATAGTAGCGCTTTCAGCTATGTGGTGGTATTGATAGAGAAATGTGCGCTGCATGCGCTGGCGTGGACAAGGTTGGGGAAGAAACACGGCAGTAGAGAAATCCGCATTGGCATTGACAACAGTGCTGCACAAACGCGACACTGTGGCCTCGGACTCAGGCGTACATTAGGTAAATTGGCATTCACGATGAAAAGCTGCGCATAGCTGGCGCCCTGGGTAATGGATACCTCAACCGCGCTTTAAGGTACGTGGCAGTGATGTCCATTTGCAGAAAACTGCGCTTCCTCACATTATTTCGCACACAGCAATGGTAAAGCACCAGATGCTTTTTTTTTTAAATATCTGGCGAAGCTCTGGAGTACGTGTCTTAGTTTTGTGCGGTTCACTATTTCGCCTGTGCAGGTCACACGATTAACAACACTCAGCGACCGATTGCTGCCTCTGATCGGCTTGCCTGTGTCCGAGTTTAGCATCCATATTGTATCGCAGACTATGTTTCGACTGGGAGGACACTTAAGCTTTATTTTATTTAAAAATGCTGTCAACCCTCAGTTGAGGGTCATAACAGGGAGGGATGTTACATATACGTTCATACAAGATACAGCCAGATACAAAAAGCAATATGCACATGCAGTACAGTGTCCTACGGATACAACACAAGATACGATATACAGACTGTAAGACTTGTATTCAAATATTCAACCAGCTGCCGCACGCACACAAACAGAAAAGGCTTTGCTTTAAGCTTTGATTTAAGGGTGTGGCACGATAGCTTCAGAGGGTTAACGCCCATGTATGTGAAATTGGTCACTCTCTACCTAACATTCATAGATCCCTGGGAGTACTCATACCCCTCCTGGAGCAGTGGGGCAGCGGCTAAGCGATGGTCCTGCGCTGGCATGTGTTGCCATCGGTGAGGCATGTCCGAACCAGCTTGCTCGTCCCGGGGAACTTCTCTCGACAAATGATTAATTTAACAGCCACTGGCACAGCGGCCAGTTTGCTCACAATCCGCTGTCAGAATCCGCTCTACAATGAAGCTGTCAGAATGGAGGCAGGGGAGTGATTTGGCGGCAGATATAGCGCACGTCACTGCGAAAACGTCAATATAATAAAGATTATTGAAAGGAATGAAGACTAGTTATTTCCGAAATGCGTACCCTAGAAAGACGATTTAAAGTATATATCTCACACGTTTCCTTTCGCATCCTTTCGCAGACGCAAATCAGTGCACATTGTTTGTGTGAATAATTTGTCTTTATGTGAGTGCATGGAACCTTTGTGTGAGAGGGGATAACATTTATTTATTATTCAGAACACCTAACAAAATCCAAAACGGCATTAAAAAACAGCAACAAAAAGTGATACAGATACGAGAGGAACAAATAGTAATAGAACGTGAAATGCATAGCAAGAACGGAAAAGGAAAAGTATTACACAGGGCAACAATGAAAATAAAAAAATATAATGAAATAGCCAGGCAGATAATTTTATAACAGAAGAAGCATGAATGCTCATACATTACCGACCTCACCTGGAAATGTGCGCTAGATACGAGAGGGCTGAGACCTCCAGTTATAGTTACGTCTTCTTTTCCTCAACACTAAAGAGCATCACTTTAGGTACGCCGACCATTGTTTATTTTTTGGTTGATATTTACATGCTTCAGGCCCATTCTAGGAGAGCAAAACTTTCTCATATATCACTTAGATTATCAGAATCCTAGGTATTATTCACCCTAAAGTCGTAGGTTGTACATTCAGGGACATTAGACACATTAATACCAAGGCGGAATACTAAAACACACCTCGACTTCTTGCTTCTGTCTGCCTTAAGGAAACCCGGGTAGTCGAAGTTAATCTCACGGCCAGAAGGGTTGCATTTTTTTTTAACTTCAGGCGTAGCATTGGGGCGAAGGGCTCCACAAGGAAAATTTTTGAGTTCCTGCGCAGCATAAAAATTCTTAAAGCTGCGAAAATGAGCTCCTGGTGATAAATTATATACTAGGCAGCTTTGACGCTATAAAAATAACGACTGCGCGGTAATAGAAGAGTGAAAACAATCCAAGTCACAAAAGCATGAATGGTTGTAAACGTTCTGTATTCTTGTAAATATAGTATCGCTTTGTGGGGCTTTTGTTATTTTCCAGTTGTTCCGGCCACTCACAAAGTTGTAAGCTAATCAGCTGTTTTTTTCTTGGATCTTGCAAGTACGTTTCGTTCCTATGTTGCCCTGAGTTCATAATTCCACGGAGCATAAATACGTT
This sequence comes from Amblyomma mixtum, assembly GCF_055824585.1. NCBI lineage: Eukaryota > Metazoa > Arthropoda > Arachnida > Ixodida > Ixodidae > Amblyomma > Amblyomma mixtum. The sequence goes on from NC_143012.1 coordinate 241,465,472, forward strand.
TCGCCAGATATTCGTTAGACATTCCATGAAATTTATAGCGAATGTGTATTCGCTGATCGCAATGGGTAAACTATCTTCCGGGGCAGATATATGGCAGCAATCTGGAATAACTGGCTCAGTAAGTTGTGTGCTGCAAATATCCCACAATGACTAAAAATCATTTTTTTTTGAGTCCCTAGTAAACGGGGTCAAACCCAACCAAGATCCTTGTGGCGTCTCTGACCTTGAGGGTGCAGCACTGAAATAAATATTACCGCGATCAGGATTCGAACCCGCAGCGTCGCGAACGGATCGTCTGCCTGGCCACTGAGCGAGCGCACTACGTTATGGCTGCATTCTGTTCTTCCTTTCATGGTATTTATTCTACATGGTTATGTACAGAAAGGATACATATACATATAAGTGTGTCTGTGTGTGTATACACACACAGAAAGAAGTGCCGATCACACCTCATGTTATACTGCAACACCCTTGCGCTCACTCAGCATTGCACGGCGTCATCTTCATCAACTTCCATGTTCAGTATGAACAGATCAGATCCGCCTAACCTCGATCAGAGCTTATTCTCGGTCTACTATCATCGCCAGACGTGGCAACGACCCAGAAAAGCAAAACCATGAGCCAACCGGGCTAAACACATGCTTTCGCATGTCCACTCGGTTTAACTACATTAAAACCCTACCACCTTTTTCTGTCATATTGTTTCATTCAAGAGTAAAAATCGATTATACCCTTTTGTGTCTGTGGCAAAATATCGGAAGTGCCGCTGGTCATTTTGCCCGGCCTTCAGGGTTTCAAACCTATTTGATCATTCGTTCTCCGCAACATGAACTGTATTGAGGTGCGTTCTTTTTTCTTGTCAGCTGATAATTTATTAACTCGAAACGTAGTTCCGTCTTCCTAGATCACAAAACGAGTCACAGGGAGTTCACAACCATAGAGTGATATAACAACTAGGTATAAAAAAAAACGGGAACTCTTCGTTAACTTTAAACATTCACAACATGGCCATTCTCCGACAGCCCTTTGTTTTCCGTGCGCGCCACATATTTCCCGGAAGAACTCTACCCTGCTATCAGAGCTCGAAAGTGGCTCCCGCATTCTCGGCATCAACTCTCATATCGCGCGACGATCTAAAGCGAAATCACGTTGCCGGGTGCCTCCGTTCATTCATTATTACCCTCCACGTGGCGACGCTGACGACGGCACGGAGAGGCAACGCTGGGGCTCAGACACATCGATCAGCGGCAGTTCGAGCTTAAAGAATCGTTCGCTTCCTCGTACACCCTACAAGCTTTAGTATAAGCCTGAATTTGAAAACGAAAAAAAAAAGAATACAAACGCAGATATAAGGTTTTTATTCGACCCGCTGAGTGATGAGTATTTTTGAGCCATGCTCGAGTTCATCAAAAAACAGGCCTTTGACTTCTTTAAGCCCCGTGACGTAGTTGGGTGGCTGAAAAACAAGTGATTAGTATTTCATGCCGTTGTGAGCCCCACTGCTCTCTTCAGTTTTCGCGTTTGCGTGCTATTCAATCACTGGAGAAAAAAATTAATGCTGTCCGCACGCAGCGTGCCATAGTTCCAGTATTACACTAAACAGGGAGGTGGAGTATCTCTGGCGGGTGTGTTTCGCAAATACCATCACAATAACTTCTTACTCCCTAAACCTAACACTAGTTATGGTAAACAAACAGTTCGTTTCTCCGCTACTACTTTATGAAACTCATTACCTGTTACCATTAAGCAATCATCAGATATCTGTGCCTTTAAATCCGCTCTTCGTCAGTTTTTACAATCCCTCCAATAGTATTTTTCATGGTAAATGGTACTACTTTTGTAATTTATATCACTCTATGATTTTTGTTTTGTGTTGTTCTGTACGCTTTTAGGTGTGTAATCATTTTTCATTCAAATAAGTTTTTGCATTATTTCCTGTATCTCACTTTCTGCTCTTTACTGATGCCAACATCTTCATAATTTCTGCATCTGCTGCCCAATATTTATTCTTACAATTGTTCTTACAGGAGGTCCCGTCCACAGTCTCTGACTTTGGGACCTCCTTCTGTATTCGAGTGTTTTTTATTCTTCTTGTACAATAAACATGCAATAAACGAACCTTGAACCTTGAACCATGCTTGAACGCTTGTGAACGATGGCTGTAGAAATAAGGCGCACCTTGCTCACAATTTTTTGTTGTTGTGGGGTTGCGGAAGGCCTTTATTGGCGTCAGTGTTTGAGCAATCGAATGGTCGCTTAGTAAAACTAGTAGTTGTGTGAATTGTGTAGCTGCTTACGAAATAGATCAAGCATACAAGGAAGACATTTTTCAGGCTTTTCTAACAAGCCTGTGTGAGCTCTGTGGTCAGGATACATAATATGCAGCAGGCTTGGAATAAAAACTACGTGTTTATTTTAAAGTTATCAAGCGTGTCCGTGTACTTTTTATGCAAAAGACTAGTGGACGAGATTTTTCGCTGATGATCTGTGCCCTGGACACCATTGCTGTTTAGTGAAAAAAGATAGCGATAAGCGTGACGTCGTCTACGCTGTCGCGCCCCGCTCTCCTCACGTATATTCTGGACCAAGGACTGAACATTTAAGTCGCAACTGTCGCACTTTGTGCTCAGCGTAAAACAGTTCGCTGACACAGAGAAATGAAAATGCAGTTCTGCAAAACTTAAATTACGCAGACTCTTGTCGGCTGTACTTTTGTATCAGTCCATCGGGATAACTCGCGAGAAATAATGTTACCCAGCGACGCACAAAAAATTGAAGGGCACTGAAGTAAAACTGACGTTGGCCTGTATGGAAAGGATAACATGTTATAATATATAAATGCGCAATTTAAATCAGAACCGGGTCGTTTTGGCAAGCAAAGTGCAGTGGGCCAAGTCAGCTTTTTTTCCTGAGGCCAGGATACGTCGCTATTCCCTTTGAAAGGGTAAAACGAGTTTCAATCGCATAGAGATAAAAAAGTAATTAACATTTGTCTGCAATATACGCATCTCTTGTGTCAAGACAAAACTCAACATATCCGGGGAGCATCATAATATCGATTTTTACGAAAACTGAAAATTGTTTCGGGTTCTCCTCAGGCTCCATTTAAGTGCATGACATAAGTCCACACCATCAGAAGTTCTAACATGCCCAAACACAATTTTATAAAGAAAGATGATGCTGTTTATTATATAAACACTTGAAGAGGTTTCATGAAAAAATAGGCCTAAATTAGGGCGTTGAATATTTATGAAAAACGCGTTTTTACTGCTGGACTTCAGCGCAGCGAATTTAAAAGACTGCGAATGGTTCATAGCTTTCTGAAACAGATCGCTTGAAATTTAATAAAAGAGGGGGGTAAAGTGAAGTGCATAAAATAAGAAGCAACGGACCGCATAAGTCACTAAAGGAAATATAGTGCTGGTCATTAAACACAAGTGCAAGTTCGAATAATTTTGAACAGCAAGTGTTGGCGACGAGAGCTGTACGAGGACCCTGTTTTTTTTTGTTTTGGTAGCAATCCGAAGGGCGATGGTGAAACAATGAAGTTCTGAAAATCGTTAAAGAGAAGTCTATATATAAAACTTTGTTTGCGGAGAACTTTACGCGGAAATAAGAATGAAAGCACGATACTGAGCTAAGCGTCATAAAAGTTTTTTCACTTTGCAGCGTACCAACCATATCAAGAGGGAAAAAAAAAACTGGAGACTTCTACATACTAGCCACCTCCACTCGGCGAACTTGGACAGTAGACAAATGTATGTCCTAATGGCATTATTGATGTTGCAGCGACGTGATAAGGATGGCTCATGTTTTCCATGCGACAATGTTTGCTTAAGCACTGGAGCGGAAACTTTGTTGCTACAAGCTTATCGCAACTCTAGCGAGTAGGGATAGAAAAGTTATAGGTGCATCTATATATCTGTTTACCCACCTGCTTACGAGATGCACATATCGAAGTCATTACGAACTTCTCTAAAGTAGGCTTCGTTAATGATCGCGCTAGCAGCGTTGCACCAAACTCATTGAGCCCTGAAACAGCTGGAAAACTTTTTGAAGTATACATCGTGTTTATACATAGAAAAATTTCTTTCACGACCACGAACCATTTGCATTGCCACGCTCGATATGTTCCTTTGGTCAATTTTGTTCCGACAGACGTGTAAGTTTATCACGTTCGGTGCGACATTGTTTCATCAGAAGAGGGACTAGGGGTTTGAGATTTCATCGAGGTTTAATTTTTAAAGCGTACTGTTAGCCGCGTAGAGGGCGTTACAGGAAAGGAACAATTTCAGTGGACGCAAAAATTACGCATAAAAAATGACACACTGCTACGTTAAAATATTCAGCAAATAGTCAGCGCGAAAAATAAGAGTATTCCACTAATAATTCATGCTGTAAATGAAGGGAAGCAAAGAACGATATCAGAATTAAAGTCAGATTCACTTGTCACACTGAAGAGAAGAGAATGAAACGTATGCCAAACCTGAAAATTGATTGATTCGTGCAACTAACTAAGCAGAAGCGATGCTTTTGGGGAATGTTCATTCAAAAAGAAATAGAGCAGATGGGGCAGTAGATAAAACGAAACAGGGTGAAAATCAAGAGAGATGAGCCGAATTTAGCCTCGATAGAAAGCCACTAAGTGACAGCAGGCGACTTTGTCAGTTCTTAATTTGCTCCATCTATTTCTTGCTTCTGAAAAGAAAGAATACACAAACGTCTGAAAAAGAAATCTTATTAATGTTTGACGTTTCGTCGGTGTTTTTAGATATTGACGCAGGTGTCAAGTACTGATTTACGTCAAGATTCAGGGCTGCACTCAGCCCCGCCGCGGTGGCTCAATGGTTATGGCGCTCGGCTGCTGACCGGAAAGACGCGGGTTCGATCCCGGCCGCGGTGGCTGAATTTCGACGAAGGCGAAAATTCTCTAGGCCCGTGTGCTGTGCGATGTCAGTGCACGTTAAAGAATCCCAGGTGGTCGAGATTTCCGGAGCTCTTCACTACGGCGTCCTTGATAGCTGAGTTGCTTTGGGACGTTAAACCCCCAAAAAACAATAAACAATCAGGGCTGCACTCAATATTAAAAATGTGACTTTGGGCGTAAGAAAGGTGCTCTGTTGCTCATAGTGGGAAGACTGGGCGAGGCGCATGCTCGAGATTTATCACAAATAAAAGGAAGAGCATTCCGTGGTTTGCCACCTATTTTTGATTGAATTTTGAGTGAGTCGTTGAGATGGTCGAAGAATGAGCTAGAACGGCTGAATACGCAGCTTAATATACTTAAGTGACCCCGACAAAACCCCCATCTGTTCAGTTTCGATGGCCGACAAAAGCAGCATCAGCTGTGACACCTGTGAGTTTCTTGCCAATTTTTCTGTCACTGCCAAGCTATCAATTTTGTTTTATATCCGCAGAGTGCTCAGACACTGACGGATGCAACTTTCGGTATACTGTGTTGAATTAAGATTTTGCTTACCCGGAAGGAGTAAAGCACAATGAGAAGCACGTCGATGATTTCGATTCGCTGTCATATCTTGTCATGTAAAGAAAAATATCAGACACAAAAGTGCAGAGCAAAGACACCGCATTTCAAAACCTAGCAAAAGCGATGCGGGAAATGAGGGTGCCTTCTCGTAAAAATCGATTACTTAAGGTCAGTGACAGCGAGGTGCACATCAGATTTTTATATGGGTGCTTTATTATCTTGCGCATTTGGAGTGGACTTTATGCGATTTTTTGTGTCAATTATCGCTAAACAATTTGTAGGTTAGCAATTGCTCGGTTCGTATGCTTATCCCCGAAGCAGCTTTGTCACTGCGTACAAAAACGTTCTTTTCTTCTACATTAAAACATCCACCTTACACTGCGCTTTTGTGCAAAGAAAACGGCATAGAAAAAGAACGGGGGCGGGGGGATAAAGCCTGGGTTCTCTGAGAATTCTTTCTTCGTCGTGCAACTGCTGCTTGCATTGTCTTACCCTTTGTCGGCAGCACACTGCACAGCCGCTCATTAAGACAAGAGCTTTCATTATACCCCAGAATGTATTCTTCCCTTGTAATCTTTCCCTTCGAGAGAACCACCCTAACCCACATTAAGCCTTCCTTCTCCTTCTTTCTTCCATTCCATTTTGATTAAAGAATCGCGAGGGCTGTGGAATTGTCTTCCCTAGGTATACCGACAGTGCGGCACGAAATTATCTTTGTTATGCATTATGACCGATTTCATATTCGTCTTTGCTTTTCTTTTGCAGTATCGAGCTTATTGAAAAAGCCCTCTGTGCGCCCATGGCAAGCGATCGAAACAGCGACGTCGGTCGCTGCGCTCTGCCTAACTTTCCCCACGGCCTCCGCTCGAGGGTGTCATCTTGGTCTCGTCCCCGGGATTGTAGACTTGTCAGGAAGGCGACGGCGCTTTTATGTGCCAATGAACCGCAATGGAGGATTTGAGATTAGCCATGCCGGTCGAAAGGACCGCAAATGTGAATATCTTTTTGCAGCCTTCATTTTCGCGGCAATTTCTCATCGATTTCACTTTTGTCCCAGAGCGTCTGATCACTTACAAATTTTGAAGTTTCCCTCTGTTGTGAATGTCTTTGCCCTTCCAATGTGTTATCATAATGCGTCACATGAGATATAACCCATCTCACGCTCTGTGACGCGTCTTGCGGTTCGTTGCTTAATCATACCGTCAGTGAAGTTGTCTTTTCTTTTTTAGTGCGAAACCACTAGTTAACTAAGAATCTTGTGGTATCTCTGATCTTGAGGGTACAGAAATAAAGTAAATATAGCAGCGACGGGGTTTTGAACCCGTGGCGGCGTGAACAGATTAGCTTCGCTGGCCACTGAGCGAGAGCATAATGATTCTTTGTTCTTCTGGGACATATTACAACGAACAACTAAAAAGGACATCGACATCACACCCTACAATAAAGAAAGTCTTAAAGAAAGTCTCACTTTTATTACAAATTACAAATAACGCCAACCGGACGGTCATTTAGTCAGAACAAAATCAAGTAATTGACCGACCATGCTTCTCACTTCGGATAAATGCCGTGGCACCGAAGTAGGTCGTACGCTTTGGCGGCAGTTCTAAGCTATCGCTGTTCTGACTTCTGGTGTGCAGAAACCGAAATACCTTCAATTCCGTTGCGTCCCGTGCTAATTTCAAGCCATTCAGAGAAAACTGCGACCCGTGACTTTCGCTCGATGTGCCTCGTGCGCTGCGAGGCGAGCACCATTAAAATTCATCGGCCCACCTTTCATCCATCACTATCCCCCTTCCCTCTCCCTCTTTTCTTTTTCTTTTTAAGAGTGGTGCTTTTCAGAGAAAAAAATTATGCCGGCCTTTCCCGTAGAAGAAAGAGCAGAGAAAGGAAGATGGAAAGAATAAACTCCTTTCTCTCTCCCTCTCTCTCAGAGTGGGTGTCGCGTCCACTCGTATTACGCAATTATTCTAAGCAAGACGCAGTTTCACCCTGAAGGTGGAGGGAAAGGGAAACCGAACAACGGACATCCAAAGCAAATAGTGTAAAAGGAGGCAGCAGCCATCGACCGCAGAAGCTTCCGCTAATCGGCTCTGATGAACGCAGGGTCCCGAGCGGCCACCATTTGCGCTCCCTGTTCATTATTCACACGGCCACGATCCTTCTTCCCTCGCTGTCCACGCTCCTAGAACGTTCTCTACCGTCTCCTCGCTTCAATGCCAGCCACTTTTAGTTTTTTTTTATTTAAAATATTTTCTTCAGCCCTTGAATCCTTTCTTTGGTCTTCATTGCCTCCCTTGCTCATTCCGCTCTTGTATTTTCCCCCATGTTTTTAAGTGCGCAGTAGCGCTACTAAATTTCTCGGTCGCTCTTGCCCTTTGCCACCCATTATTAATGATGCCAATTTCACGGATCGCGACCTTTGCAACTGCGCTTTTTTTTTGTTTGCTTTAGTAGCGGATTTACTTCATGCTTGCCGAATCGTGAAGGAGAACACTATGGAGACAAAAAAAAAAGGTGAAAGTTTAGCAAAGCACAGCATTACTGGGTCTTCTCAGATCGGGCGGAGGTCCGCTGACTTATGCCGTGCACATATAGTCGTTATTTGTTAGCTTTATTTCAATCGTTGGCCTCGTAGCGAACTCAATCAGATTGCTTTAGGAAGCAAGGAAATGAGAGCACAGCGTGAAGTGCGTGTTGAAATGGGGAGCAGCTTGCATCAGCATGAATTATGGATTTTTGCTGAGTAGGTTACGTGAATTTCTGCGTGTTTGTTCGGTGCCTTCAAAGGTAAGTGCGCACGCATAAAAAATGATATGAAAGGGAACACAACAATCACAGTTGTCTACTGCATGTGATTGTCCTTGTTTGTGTGTGCACAGTTATCGATGCGATAATAAAAAGACCGACTCACTCAACAACGTGCTTCATTGAAAAAACAAACAAAAGACTAGGAGGCTTGTAAATTTACAAATGATATTAAAAGAGAACACATAAACGCTTTAAAACTGCAGATAGAGTAAGCAATTAATATGAAATGTTTAACCGATGGTAATAATGAATGGCCTCCGCTTCTGATGCACGTTCTCTGCTTCTGATAATCTATCTGCCCTATAAAGTCTTACGTGGGTTCTTTGTTTAGATTGAAAAAAATTATTAGTTAAAAGTTATAAAGAGTAACATTAATAGTTGAGATGTTTCATGCTGAATCGCCGTTGTATGCACACGATGGCCATTCAGAAGATTCAGGCGTACAGAAAGTTCTGAATACTAGAAGAAAATACTTATCACAGCTGTCGCTGTCAGCTGTCAGAAATCTCTTAGTGTCATCCGACAACAATCGGAACTCATTACTAGAACGTAGGTTCGGATCAGCCGTCAGTCTCTCTAGGATGCCTACTTGCACAGCGGGTCGAATAAATTTCAGCGCTGAAGGCCTGTCAGTTACTGCATTCTACATTGAGGCAGTCAAGCGGTTGGAATAGAATGTTTGATTCAAGATTCAAGTCGTCAATAAAAATTTATTAGACCATCTCATGCCCACTGTGCATCTGTGAAGTTCAGCGAGCAAAAAAGGAAACTAAAGGTGTCCTGAATGTTTTGTTTGGTTTGGTTTATGAAGTTTAACGTCCCAAAGCGACAGAGGCTATGAGAGACGCCGTAGTGAAGGGCTCCGGAAATTTCGACCACCTGGGGTTCTTTAACGTGCACTGACATCGCACAGTACACGGGCCTCTAGAATTTCACCTCCATAGAAATTCAACCGCCGCGGCCTGGATCGAACCCGCGGCTTTCGGGTCAGCAGTAGAGCACCATAACTACTGAGCCACCGCGGCGGCATATGTGTCCTGAATGTGCTTTAAGCCTGTGTCTATGGGAGAGCGACGCGAAGAAGACTTTACAAAGGCCGTGCAAATTGCAAACCTAACAGAGGTGTAAAAGCGGTACAAAAGAAACATTAAAACACAGTAATAGTTCAGGACAAGCATATTTTCACTTCGTATGACGGTAAATACGGTAAAAAAACCGAGTAAAGGATAAAAAGAAATAAATCAGGAAAGAGACTACGCTTGCTTGCTCTAGGGAACATGTGCACCTGCACGTTTTGCCCTTTCTTGCTTCCTTCTCCTCTTGCGCCTTCATTCCATCCGCATTGAAGTGCAGCCAACCGAAATCTACACCACTATCTTCCTGCATTCTTTTCTTCTCTTTTCTTGTCCCTTATTTCCTTTCGAAAACGATGGCTGCGCGCTAAACCTTGTCAGGAATAAAGACCATTCACTGCCGTCGGTGTGGACGTACGAGTTGACGTCCAGAACAGTAAAATGTAAATCTGGTTGCCCGAGGTTGGTGCTTAGCTTATACCCTTCAGGCCACGCTTCTCCACATAAGAAACCTTTCTTGTCAGGGTTATCAGCCTCTTAACTCATTTCACCGTGCTATGTGCAGGCATTTGGCTGTTCTTGGGTAGATAGCAACGAGTAATTGCGCCTTTATTTCACCCTCATAACCTGATCCCGCGTTCATTCCCACGGCAACCGTCTCTCATTTCTGTCGTAGCTGCCCCGAGCCTCGCGCTGCCCTCAAACGCTGTACGCATTTTGTGAGGACTATCTATCATAACTAGACTTAGAATAGAGACCCGAGACGTAGGGTATCTCATAACACGAATTATCTATTAAAATGTTCTTATAACTAATCCATTTCGTTTCGAGATAGTGAAAGTGCTAGGAAACCTTTGATTGGAAAACGGCGATCACTCTTTTGAGGCACCGTTTTACCGTCGTTAAATGGCGGAAGCTGCAACAAGAGGCGACCATGCAAGCGGTCCACTGGCCTAAATATAGAGGAAGGGAATCCGCTAAAAGCGCGCTCTTCTGCTGCATATGGTCCACCATGGCCGCTGCGTCGACGTGTCTGGCATCTAGTTGGTGCTTCTTCTAAACTGCGCATGCCCATCTCTCGCCCTCATACCTCTTCCCCCCCCCCCCGCCCCCTCTCTCTCGTTAGCCCACTAGCGTTAAGGTGCTGCAGAGCGCGTGCTGCAGACGCGCGTGCGCTGCAAAGCAACTGGGTGGGTGGAGACCACCGAAAACAACACTAGCTGCGAAGGGACGCGGCTGCCGCATTCTAATTAGCCTAATGTGTTGTTCCACGCTATTCCCACACGTTATGGCGCGTGTTTGTCACCCGCCTCTTTCTGGTTACTTTCAGCACTAGTGCTGAAAATGCATTAGTATCCAACACGCAAGAGCTCGAACGCTGCGCACACGTATTTTTTAAACAAAATTAATTAAAGGTATATACCCATGTGTGCAAAGAGAAGAACGAATGCTGGCACGAAGCCTCGTCTGCGCTTATTGAAAATAGAAACAGGAGCAATGTTCTCATTTGTATGCCTACACTATTTTTAAATACATATATTAACGGCTAAGAAATGTGCACTAGTGATTTTTTAGTTCACGCCTCTATATTGCCAAAGGAATACGTGGCTCGCTGGCACTTTTTGCGATTTGTTCGCAAACATAATAAGCATTGCACTTTATTCCGTGACACGTTCACATTAAGGTTCACACAAAGAATAGCGCTGAATTAGAATGAAGACAAGTGGATCGTGTCCGATGGGCGCAACAGCAGGCCATCCATGTTGCACCACGTGAAAAACCTTAATAATTAAGCGAGGCATCCGAGCTGACCAGCACCCAACCACATTCATCTTGCAGCTTTTTCTGCACAAGCAAATGCTTCCAGGAAGTTATCGTCACAGAGCTTCCTACCAACCTTATGCAGACCTCTCAAGTTAAAAAATTAAAAGCAAGTATTCAAGGTTAAAACAATGGAACTGTGACGAACACTAGTAACTAAAGTGTTTGATTTCGATAACCGCCCTGACAGTAGCATCTTTGTGGTCACCGCCTTCGTTTATTGCCCTCATAGGGGGCTGCGATATTCATAACGAGAAAACCCTCAAGTTGTGTCTTCACAAATCGTTCGAAAGCAAATAAAACTTCCTCAATGACATTTAAGACAAAGTAATGTTGGATGATGGTTCGCTGTTTTGTTCTGTAAGAAAAATCGATTGCACGGTAAGCATGATCTGGCCTTTCGGACTGAAAAGAAAGGTCGATTGAAGGTGGTTTGTCGATATTGAAGTTACTGTATAGCATTTTCAACAACAGAACACTTATCAGCCTCTTCGTGAGTGGCTGCTGAGATAGGATTTCGGAGCCGATCGAAGCCATTAGTGTGTCTGGAAGTTGAAGTGATGCAGTCTTATTATTGTAACAAGGAGGCTTTATTATAGACATGCTAATAAGTTTTGGCTCATAGGAATCTAGCTCTTGACAAAAGAACAGTCCTGTCTCTATAACCGACGAAGCGATTCATTAGATGTAGGAGTTTTATCTTCAACTGTCGTTTCGCAACCAGATTTGGTTGAGTTCAGAGAAAACAACACATTTCGCAAATATTTCGCAAATACTAAGATGTGCAAGCCCAATTCACATATCTCATTTCGCGCACGTCGTTTCAATTAGTAGTATTCTCTCCCGAATCTTGGCAAAAAAAGACAGGTACATATGAATTACGGAGTAAAGAATCCGAACTTAATCTCTGAATATTTCATTACTATATTTTTGAGCAAAATGAAGTCATGCCCAGTGAAAAGCGGCACAAAGGTTACGAATGTTGTTTTGCATATTTATATTGCAATGCCTTCCAGGGAGGCAATACATTACTGTATGATTGCAGTCTCACTACACTGACATAGTGCATCGAGTGGACTAGAGTGCTCTGTTGGGTTCGTAGGTGCATATCGAATACACTGGGATGAGTTGAGTTTATGAGATGCATACAAAAGGAACAAGACGGGACTTGGACCTGCCTTATTTTTTTCTTCCTTTTTCATGTCTCATTTGTGCTATTACTATCGCTCTGTTATGAGGGGCTTCACTTACAGATGCATAGATGCATAGTGGGAAACTTTCGGAATTTTTTTCTTCCAGAAGCATGGAAAGTATGGAAATGTATGGCAGGCGCCAACCCCGCCCAATCAAGTATCAGCCAATGTAAGTCTTTTGAGAGAGCAGTTGTTTGTTTTTTTTGGAAGGGTTTCTTGCGTGCGGAATACAGTGAGAACCGTGACAGGGCAGCAGATGAAGGCAGCTACTGCTGCTCTTGCTCTTCCATCGAGGTAAGCAGAAACGCACTATGCGGTTCTGCACGCGAGGAAGTCTTTTTACACGTGGCAGAGGCGCCGTGACTGGGAAAGAGAGGGATTACCATTGAGTGTGTGCCTTGAGGCAGACAGCGTACCCGAGCGTTGTTGCCAGGCGTGCCGCCGTTTCGGCGTGTATTGATGTTTGAAACTTCATTGAATTTGAGTTGTAGGACGTTGCCGGTTATTGAGTTTAGCTTCACATACACACACACGCACACGCATGTACGAACTGCGTGCCGTTCTCTTAGCGGTACTGTTGCCAAGATGGTGTACTGATCGAGTGGAAAAAAAAAGAATTTTTCACTGAATGAAGTTATACACGAATGCATGCGAATTAAGAGCTCTGGAGCGATTTTGGCAAGCTTGGATTTGTTAGAGCCCACGAAAACAGGTTAAGGCGTTTTTGTGTTTGCGTTCTTTCAGAATGCAGCAGCCGCAGCCATGAGTGAACTATTTGGACCACTGCATGCGGTGAACCTGACGTGCATTAGACACAAGAATGACCTTTTGGACATTTGTAGAAATTTACTCGCATACTATCCAAGAGAGCACCCTCCGATCACTCCTCAATCGCTTAAAATAAACAGAACTTCATAAACTTCGTCTCAAATTAAGAAAGAAAGGCGTAGTCTTGAATTGCTAACTCGAAATTTGTAATGCGTCCAGGTAATGCAATAGAATAGACATCGGAATTGTCTGCCCAAGACCACTGGCATTCGTTTCAAGACGTGTTTGCAGATATCGCTTTTGCAATGCCACATTCGGGTTCGACACCTCTCACACTCTTTGCATGCCGTGCTGGATTTTTAAAACAGTCGTTTCTTTCCTTCAGATAGCTGTAATCTGTCTCTGTGCATTAATCCTTGCGCATATCTTCCGGTAGCGCGAGCGGAGATTTGCAGAGCACGATTGTTCACCTCAGACACGCATGTCCCTTAGAGGGATATATTTGAACATTATGCGAGTATGTGTGCGCTGGTGACTTTAAAGTTCACCTTCAACAAGTTACCGCTAAGTGGCCCAGTCTTTATTTTCTAGTGCCCTATCCAACTTCTTGCTAACTTCCTTTTTGCATAAAAACACTCCTGGTCGTAACAAGAATTTAGAAGCAAAATCAGCCTCTTGTTTCTGAGGGCTGCTGATAAAATATTTTCCATCTTGCGACTGTCGCTAAGTGTTTTTGTCTTTTTTTTTTTTGGTTCTGGTCTAAAGATTCTTAGCATTGTGTTACAAGAAATCATGCGCCCAACTAGAAAATGTAACTTAAGTGTTGTTAGAAGATAAAGAACTGACGTAAGTTCACGCAGCGTCGCAGAGTTTTGCAATAAAGAAACCAGTTTAATCAGCAGTTTAGCTAGATATGTGGAGATTTATAGCAATTGACCGCAAATTGTGTACCACTTCATTATGTTGGACTTTTGGTTGTAATATTCGTTTTGGATGATAAAATGCACGCCATATAGAAATATCCCTCATTCGCAGGATGAGGAAGAGATGAATTCCTTCGGGTGACGTTAGGCTAAAGTTTCGAATGCCTGACGACCCCGTAGCCCCGTTAAATTCATAATGGAGGAAGGTAAGGTGACATCGAGTGAACCGGCGAAAGCTGCCATTAAAGAACACCCTCCATACGAGTAACTGTGACCTACTTCGAAAAGCACGAATACAGCTTCCTTTTGAGAACTTGACAGAAAAGTGCGAAGAAAACATACGGCAACCACATAGCTGCATTACTGACACAGGCGTGCCTGCATCAGCCTCACGCGGCATTCGACGTGCAATCACGCTGCCACGGCGCAACATACTCACAGCCTTCGCGCGACGTCGAACGACCTAACCATTCTGGTGTAAAAACTGCCTGTTTGCTTGGCCTCTTTTCAATACTTTCATCTTTCTACCGTAAACGTCCGACGAGGCGCTGGATTTTCTAACGTGAGTCTGCGCTTTTCACATAACAGCGAAAATCTGCCCTGCACCAATGCCGGGTTGTTGAAGAGAGCGCCTTACCCAACGGAACACGGGAGAAGCAAACATCAGCGCGAAGAAAAACCAGACCGTTTCTGCCATTTCCAGGCTGCTCTTGATCCGGCCGAATGGGCGTGCGTTTGAACTGCTCCGCCGTAAAATCTATCGACGCGGACGCACACACGGCCGTTGCTTTTACAGTCGCGAGCGACGCGAGCCGCGGTGATATCCAGGGACCTGGGTCATGCCCGCGGATTCGCCGTATGCCCATGCCCGACCTTATTTTGTTCTTCGAGGTCCGCTCTCTTATATGACCGTATACGCGTGGCGTATATGTGTTTGAATTTTTACATATTTCCTCCATTTTCGGTGTCCTTTCAGGGCCTCAAGCTATTGATTCTACGAGAGGGGGATCCAATAAATGTTCGCTACGTTTAACATTTGTACGGCTACACGCAACACGAAACGCGTCGTCATAGTGGCTTGTGATCACGCAGGAACAGCCTGTGTTTGTGTTTTGCTGACCGTAAGTATTGCACCAGGAGAAAGAGAATGACGCTGAGGAAGAACCCTACGTAAATAGGGAAAGAACAGGAAGAGTAAGGAGAATAAAGTCGCCATCAACATATTTGCCCAGTGTCGTTTCTGTTTTGACCGCGTGTAACAATATAAACCATGCCCAAACTGCATCATGGATAGAAACCAATAAAAGGCTCTCCTACCCCTCTCTCTTCTCCGTATTCCCCAATGAAAGAAAAGTGGAACGACGAACTGAAGAAATCGCTGAGTCAGGCTTTGCACTTTTCCTTGCACACTTCAACCTACTTTCTGGGAATGGTAGTACGAAAGCACTTAACGTTAGGTGGGAAGGAAATTGGGCCATCTTGGTCGTGGTTCATAGGTTCTACAGAAGAACTTTCCGCTGTGTGTTTTCAAGAATCCATCGAAGCAGAAATATTAGAGGAACTTCGCCTTCATTTCAGTTGCTTTTGTTTAGGACAGTTTTAATAGAT